>NW_022694730.1:67336-81181 GCF_011630105.1 Anneissia japonica | reverse complement strand
TAGAGACTCACAATTGATTGCAAATTGTTCAGGAGATTCATGTTTATATTCGTCTTAATTGAAAAATATTCAAATAGTGACCGGAAATGGTACATTCCAACCTTTGACCTATTGTAGGGTCATTCCATGTCAAATCAACCAGATTTAAAAAAAAATCCTGTGATATAGATATCTATGTGAACTGAAAAACCTGAAATTTTGAGACTCGCCAATTCATTCACTTTCCTGTAGTGGCAATTCGACGTAAATTTTTATTTTTTGCACCCTCCGGCCTTGTGAATAGAAAAACCTGAAGTTTTGAGACTCAAATTCCCTTTTCGTTTTCCCGGCAATTCGACGTAAAGGGGGTGTGCCTCAAATTAACTTTGATTTTCATATATGCTACTATCATCATACAACTCCTTTAACCTTTTGTGGTGTAGGACCTGTCTCTTATACACATCTAGATGTGTATAAGAGACAGCTCTAATAGTAGAGTCATTTTCATGAGATCCGTGACTAATTTTAGGATACCTTTTTTTCTCGATGGATTTGGCAAGATGGACCAATTTAGATAAAATATAGCTCCTATATACCTCCCAGATATTGAGGGGGGGGGGCAAGTCCGGTTTGGGGGCGTTTTTCAAAATGGCCACCTGTTGATTTGGATGCTTGTATCTCGATAACCACTGGTCAGAGAGATTTGATTTTGGTCTCAAATTGTTCACAATATGTTGTAATACAACTTTTTATCAAAGAATAGAGGGAAATGCGGTTTTTGGAAAGTTTGACCTTTGACTTTGTAATGTCATATCTCAGTAACTACTGGTCATAGAGACTCACAATTGATTGCAAATTGTTCAGGAGATTCATGTTTATATTCGTCCTAATGAAAAAAAAATATTCAAATAGTGACCGGAAACAATACATTCTGACCTTTGACCTATTGCAGGGTCATTCCATGTCAAATCAACCAGATTAAAAAGGAATTCCTATATGACCGTCTCAGATTTTTATGAAACTCCATAAAAATGATGCACTGTATGCTAAACCAACAAAAAAAAATTAGCCTCATAGGATATGTAGTTTTCGAGATGACTCCTCAAAAATATGGGGCGTGGTTCTTCAAGATCTGCAAACGCAATTTACTTCAACTTTGGAAGCTTATAACTCGAGATTGGTAATAGCTATCAGGATCAAACTTGGTATTCTAACTTATTTTTGCCATATTTTACAAATATGGCATTAGATTAACAGTTATCCCTTCCCTTTTGAAGTTATCTGCACTCAAATTAGCTGCTTTGTTTAACGATGCAAATTTTTTGTGATTTTCGAGGTCACCCTGCGTCTATATAAGTGGGTATATACCCCTCATATTACAGATATATTATCTATGTGTAGTTGTCTTTAGCCACATGCAAGCGCAGGCTGATCAAATCAATTAAAATTGAATGGCATATATTCAAAGTTGGGACCAGATCTATTAAAGTGAAAAACGCCAATGTTTCTCAACAACGGATCGTCTTATGGAAAGTTAAAATCTTTTCTTAAATTAAGAGATACAAGTGTCCAAATCAACAGGCGGCCATCCTACAGTCACTACCTGTCTCTTATACACCCCCCCCCCCCCATATCTGGGAGGTATATAGGAGCTATATTTTATTTAAATTGGTCCAGTTTGCCAAATCCATCGAGAAAAAAAGGTACTGTATCCTAAAATTAGTCACGGATCTCATGAAAATGACTCTACTAGCATGCTGCTGACTGGGTAAATAAAGCTTTCATGTCATCTAAAAATCAATTTCATTGGCTTACTTTGGTCGTCGGAACGCCCATAGAGGCACGACATTTTAAATTTGATAATCTAATTGGGCGTTTATGAAAAACTGAGATTTCTCAGACAATATTTGCCTGGACGACGTGATTTTTGTTGTAGAGGTAAGAATAATAATGTCTTATTACACTGTATAAATAGTAGGTTTCAAAAAGCTGCAAATTTCAGTTATTAGTAGTTTTACAACGTTGAACTTGAAATTATTTTCAGCGGTAGAATTGCAGAGCCTGAGGCTACAACAAGGTTAGCAGACCCGACCATTATACCATAGGTCAGGTAGTAAAAGGTGCCTTGTTCCACTGAATATATACTATTCAAAGAACATGTTTATAAAGGTACAGTATACTTTATGCTGCGTATAGTTTATTCTATTATGGAATCATAAATTCTTTACTGTTTGTGACAGGAATTCAACCCAGGACCCGGGGATCAGAAGGCAAGCATCTTAACCAATCAGCTTAGAGCTATTCAACTCATTAAAAAAAGATTATTATAATAATTATATTCAAATTTAAATCTGAGAGAGCCATTTCCGGCCATCTAATGTGCCATATTTTATAATTTTATCTTACCTCAGCCCCAAACATGTTGGGGCTGAGGCAGATCATGGACACTCTATCTGTGCAAGTCCCTTTCATTCCCCCTCTATCTCGACTTCTTGAACCGGCGCCATTGTAGTTGAGTACGGTACCATTTCCTAGGTTTGAATAATTCATTGTGATCGTGGAAGCAATTCGCTTTGTTCGGAAAACACAAACACAACAATTATGAACCCTAGCTTGATGCCTATAAAATAACTAATCCAATTCACCAAACTTCGTAAAATATACTTATCTTCCACCGGACCACCACCGGGGGGGGGGGGTTGGCGGCCTCTTGGTCCCCAGCCTGATACTCGCTGTGCTAGCATACTAGATGTATTACCTTATCAAATGCCCCCCAACTTTCAAAATGTACCGTTCTGTTTGTAGGCCCAATATTCGCAGACGCTATAAGCACACATTTCGACAGTATTTGTAAATAAAACACTCAACCGTATTTTTTGGTCATCGCACCGATGACCAAGTGATGACCAAATGAAGTATGCACCGTCCTTGCATGCTTCATTAATTTTTTTCATTTTATTTTATTTTGATCACAAATAGCAGTAAACTTAACACTGAGTTGCATGTGATTTACAACATACATTATAATTCTTTATACAAATTTTAATTTAAAAAAGGAATACAAATAAAAAATAAATAAAAAGTAACATTTTACAAGAATGATATACAAATTTAAATAAAATTAATATTTTACATAAAACAATAATAATATGTAGGCCTACAGTCACTACATATAACATTTGAAGTTTCACATCCCTAAAGCAACAAGACAATATATAAATCACTATGTTTACCATCGAGGTAATTGAGATTATTTTAGCGCCCCATGTATAGGCTATTGTAATAATTTGCTTCTTCCTCTTTTCACTAGCGAATATATTTGCGCAAACCGAAATGTTTCACGGCAAATAAAAAATCGCTCTACTTTCCGCTGCAAGATCGAATAACTGCGATTTTTATTTTAGTGGCATTTACAAGATACCAAATATTAATCTAAGACACATTCTTTTATTAAAATATAAGAATCTTAATAATTCGAAGACAAAAGCAAAGACGATTAAAATACGGAAGTATTGGGTGAGACAGGTTTGCAGCGAAAGGGAAGAAAGAAGAGAGTATCATCTTTCAATTTAACAACTAAAACCGTACCATACAGAGTATTTTTCGAATGTCACTAAGAGGAACTTGTGAGTTGGATTTCCCCTTTTATTATAATGAGCGCTCATGAACTCGTGATATGTGAATGCGCATGCGTAGAAACCGACGCGGAAGCAACTTACGTGCGCGTGTGTGTACGTGGTTTTCATGGCACGACATGGTACGGCAAGTCCTGTGCATACCCTGACTGTGTACTTTGGAACACGCGTTTACTGAGTATGTTTTGAACGTTAATAATGATCATCGTTCAAATTAGACGATAGACGATGTTAAACTTAGACTTCGTACGTCTATTTTGTATAATACTCCAGGCAGATCGTTATTTATAGCATTGGTGTTCACAGTAACGGACTCCTTCGGTGAGAATAATTATTGATTGAACACTTTATGATAATATAATTCATACATGGCCAGGCTTAGTTTTGCTAGTATAAAGTCGATCTTTAATAAGGAAATGCATAGTTACAATGTTGTGATAATTTAGTATTTGTGTTGAGACATTGCTAAAGTCAAGTATATTCGTTATTGATTGATTTTCAGTTACTCATCTTGTTTGTGAGCAAACAATGTACTGTACAGAGAGAATACAGAAGTTTCGCTTGCGATTCTATTTTTTTTTATTTTCCTCTCTATTATATAACGTATGGTTAGCTTAAGCCGCGGGCACTCACTGTGTCGTATGACGGTAGTTCGACGGTCGTTAAAATGACAATTTTGGCACTGTACAAACGATATTGATTGGTGAATTATTGGTCCGGCCAAAACTGGACCAGCCGGCTGCTTCCTTGGCCTTTGAAAAAAAAATCCGCTGCCTCATTCATATTCATGTTATGTTTATTTAAGACACGTGAATCAAAACACGAGCAAGTAGAAATTCATCTGTTAACAAATTTTATAAATCGGCTTATCTGACCTGGCAGAACTACAAAACGGACTCGAAAAATTAGTATAAGAAAACATATTATTACTGGCGTAAAGGTCGTGAGCTCTCGGAGAAGGGGAAGCCCCGGGCCCTCAGTCAATGGGGCCCAAATCATGCCTGATTATTGTTGGTCTACTTCGGTAAATTTTTGGTAATAAATGATATAAATAAACAAAAATAGATGGAGCTTCAACCAATATAAGATAGGCCTACCAAAAATATTAAATGAATGACGATGCACAATTATTGATTTTATCAAATAGGCCTATGCCTATTCTGTGGGTGAAAACAAAAGTTGATTTATGAAAATATACTGATGGGCTCCAACATTTTCTGACCCCCGGGCCACATGACTCGTCGTTACGCAACTCGCATACAGTATACGATTAATTAACTCTTGGACGACAGCTGGAACCACACATTACGTAAAACCACGGAATGTCTCCGGCGAAAGCATAAATTTTCGCATAGGCCTATCTGATGAAACCAAACTAAAGACGAAACTGTTATATACAGTAATTAACCATTTGATCTTAACAATTCATTTAAAAAACAAAGAAATCTAAAACAACAATCCTTAATACTGAGTTCTTAATCAACAAACTGCTTGGCCTATAACAGAGTAGGCTTATAAAAGTATAAGATTAGCCTCACAAGTGATTGCTTGCATTCAAACCACCAATTATTCCGATCACGCGGTGTTTAATGCCTTTCATGATGACATTCCGGAAAGCATGCACCGTAATCGCATCCTATGATTTCATATTGTTTCTCAGGTACCGTATGGCATAAGTTATACAGTCATGTATGTGAGCTGGTTTTTCTTCGTTGTTTCCTTGTCTTTGGCCTCCAGTAGTATTATGGCATGCAAAAAAGCTCAGAACAAGTAAGTGTGTTTATAGTTTTTGCCTAAACAGAAGTTGTATGATGATAGACACAAGTGAATAGGCCTAAATTATAAAGTAGTATAGCTAAGAAAATCTAAAATTTTACGCCGTGGCTAGAGATACGGTACCGTATTTCTACTTCAATTTGCTAAAGGTACGGTAAATGGCATTACGTCACCATCACCCAATGAAGTGCCAGAATGTGCGTGACGTCATTTTCCAAGACTGGCATTATTGCAGAAAAATTAGCAAGAAAAACCATTTTCTTTAAAACGGATTTTTTGAGACGATCCCTGCACAGATGGTATCACAGCCCAAAAGTACACTGTAGCTAGTTTTTAGCTCTCCACATGCAGTGAGTGTTGAATTATTAAGATGATTCCCTAGACATTCGCCAACATTACAGGATGGCATGTAACGTTATCTCTCTCAACAAATGATAGTTTGATCGTTCAATCTGGTAGAACATTTTAATAGGCCTTTTTCACGAATCGGTTAACATCATGAAGTGATGACAAACATTGCGAATCAGCGGTGTGTAACCAACAGAAATAAGATAAGCTTTTGGGCTAATTTTCTGACATCATGTTATTTTAAAAAACATTACTCCATAACGGAGCGCCGTATCCAAAAAAATTTTCCAGCAAAATGTTCTTAAAAGACTATTCTACACCATTATATGATTGAAAAAAAATTGAAAAATTTTTTTGACCTCTGAAATCAAGATTTAAAAAGAAAAGCCTATCTCAGTAGTGTATTAAAATATGTATTTGCATTACAGTGCAGTGGTACTAGTAATAGTACGAACTAGCATTGTTTGAGTTACCATATGAGAGTTTCCTGTGTTAAAAACATGATTTACTATGCTATACCTCTTTATAAAACATAACTTGTACTTTATAGTAAGAGGAATCTGTATATTATCGCTACTTGGAACAGTAACAACACAAAAGTCCTATGCTACTGCACTGTAATGCATAGGCCTATTTTAATACACTACTAAGATAGACTTTTCTTTTTCCATCGTGATTTCTGAGGTCAAAAACATTTTTCAATTTTTTTTCAATCATATAGTGGTATAGACTAATCTTTTAAGAACATTTTGCTGGAAAAATATTTTGGATACGACGACCCGTTATGGAGTTATGATTTTTTATATAACATGATGTCAGAAAATCAGCCCAAAAGCTTATCTTATTTCTGTTGGTTACGCACCGCTGATTCGCAATGTTTGTCATCACTTCAATATGTCTACCGATTCGTGAAAAAGGCATATACTTTAATTCAATAGAACTTTTATATTCAATAATTAAACACTGGTGATCTTCAATGCTGTAGGTAGGCTAGCCTAGGCCCTAGGCGGGGCGCTAGGGTCTCATCTAAGCTAGGCTAGGCCTAGCCTAGCTAGCCTAAATAAAGCACGATTTATTGCCATTGGGGTGTGTGACTTGAGACCTATACATTCAACAGCTGATTGGCTTAATTGATTTCTGGGCCCTTTGTTAAATATTAGAATGGGGATTAGATGTAAGGGGAGTACGCCCCTCCCCTTATTTTTTTGTGGAAAAAAAAGCTTTCACCCACAGTGTTTAGATTGGAAAGAAATGCAGTGTATGATTGGAAAGAAATGCAAGAAATGAAAGAGGGAAGGAGGCGAAGGATGGGAAAGAGAATGTTTATCCAGTCCTCAACCGGGTTAAATTTTCTCGCGATTAACATTGGCGGATCTGGGGGAGGGGGTAATGCGTCCTGACCCCTCCCTTGGCCAACAAAAAAAAAAGGAAAAAAAATTCTAGACCTAACTTTGCAGGACCCGTGAGCTGATTTTTTTTTTTTTTTATGTTACAGT
This sequence comes from Anneissia japonica, assembly GCF_011630105.1. NCBI lineage: Eukaryota > Metazoa > Echinodermata > Crinoidea > Comatulida > Comatulidae > Anneissia > Anneissia japonica. The sequence continues at coordinate 73,947 of NW_022694730.1, read as the reverse complement.
AAGAAAATTAGAATTTTGAAGAACGTCATTAAAACATACTTCCATTGTCGGGAAAGCTTATTTCCTGTCATCTAGGAATCAAAATTTTCCCAGGGGGTAATCCCCGGACCACCCTTTCTTTTTTGGGATTTATCGATTCATGGAAAAAAGAATAGGCGTGCAACTACTCATTTATTTATGTATGTATACACGCATAAAATAAGACATGAGAAAAATTTACCTGACCGTTTTCAAGAGGGAAAAACCTTAAATTTTGAAGAACTTAAAAAGTCATTTAAAAGACATTTCAGAAGTCACGAAAGCTCATTTCCCGCATTCTAGAAATCGAAATATTTCCGGGGTAACCCGGACACCCTTTTTCTTCGGAATTCATTGATTCATTAAATCATTTTCAAGAGGGGAAAAATTAAATTTTGAAGAAATAAAAAGTAATTAAAAGACACCTCAGAAGTCGGGAAAGCTTATTTCCCGCCTTCTAAGAATCAAAATTTTCCCCGGACCCCCCTTTCTTTTTTGGTATTTATTGATTCATGGAAAAAATCGTATGCAATTACTCAATTTGTTTATGTATGTAAACACACATAAAATAAGACATGAGAACAATTTACCTGACCGTTTTCAAGAGGGGAAAACCTTGAATTTTCAAAGCTGTGAGTAGATGAATTATTATTTTAATGACACATTTTATAGTTGCATATTGCGACTACCCTGAATATTAAAATTTCTTTTAAAAGACATTTTTTTAAAATTTTTTTTTTATTTGTTACTGAAAACTACTATACCATGCTAGATAGTCAAAATTGACTTAATGCAAACTCATATTCCTCAAATGTGCTGGGCTTCAAGGGGGCTTCTCCCCCTTCCACCCCCATCAGGGGCTCTGCCCCTGGACCTCGCCGGGGGCCCTAGGCGGCCCCCTGGCCCCCAGCCTAAGGCTGCTCGCTTCGCTCGCAGGCTGCGCCCCCCCCCCTTTTCTGGCAGGCTGGATCCGCCCCTGTAGACCTATAGTTGTTTTTGGAATTGTACTCCACAAATCTCAGCCGATACCTCGCACAACTGGCTAACGTCTCTATCTATTGTCGTGACGTCATGGCTCGCTGGCTCACACTTGTGATATGTCTCGCACTTGTGATCAAATAACACGCTGGTCGCACTTTGGCAACACTCTTTGGCAGTCAACTCGCCCCTAGAAAACCCGCCCTATACCATGCAGTCTTCAAAATAAAAATTGTAACCTTTGGTAATCAACTTCCACATACATAGAAATTTTTGAAACTTTATTAAAAAAAACCATAATTCACCACACTATAGACACTTTTTGACAAAAATGAAAAATTAAGACTTTGTTACCCAATGAGAAGTGTTCTAATATAGACAATGGGTCGTGTCTCATATTATTTGTTATAGTTTTATTATTCATTATTTTCATTTGACTCGCATAAATAATTTTGTTCGAAGAACATTTATATGCAGTTGTACTTCGCAGCACTTCACTTGCAATTTGCAATTTCTAGTTATATTCTGTTGTGTCTGCAGTTGAATGGTCCTTATCGCTTAATATGCGTATAGCCGTGCCAGAATGAAGAACAATGCTCCAAACGTTATCTGTAAGCCTAAATAAATATTATTTTACAACATTTCATTTTCGCTTTCGACAGTAGAGCGAGGGTAATCTCAGATTATCTGTTATATGTTTTGTGTTTACAGTGCTACGCAGCAAATTTGATTTGAATTACAGATGATTTCCCAGCTGCGAGCTACACGCTTTTCGTTGACGCCTATGCTTTGAGAACTTTTATGAACCAAGCTTTTCTAGTTAATAACCACAGCTCCACTGTGTTAGCGTTTCAGTCAGTTGTACCTGGGGGTTAGATCTTCGCCTCTATCATGAGGTTTCTGTGGTCTAATGGGGATATTCTTGTACTCAACTTGATAGCGAGAATTTGCAGGTTCGAATCCCGCCAGGGACGCTTTTTTTCAACAACTAAAATAAAGGAACTCTTTGTGATGAGCTATGCTTGATACGATTATTATAACACGTTGTTATTAGAGCATTGTTCTGATTATTTATTAATTTGTTTATGTTATATTATATTAATATATACAGTATATGTATATCAAATAAAACTGAGGAACAAGGTATAAATTTGCCTAATTTGAAGGCCTATATTATATATATAAAAGCATCTGCATAAACACTCCCGAGATCGAACCGATTGGGCCAACTTACACTATCATTGTCTATTTTTATTCATACATACATACATATGTATGTAAATATAGGCCTAATAGGAAATTGTATGTTTTCTCAATGTTTTTAGGCCAGAGTGGGAAAATCTAATGTTGGCCCAGCTATGGCCTCCCACGTTTTGTATGTCTCAAAAGGTAGGCCCAAGTTGTTTTTTATATTAGTGAACGCCGGCGTTAAATGCCTGTGAATTACTTCATGATAGTTTATTAACATTTTAAACAACTACGGTACATGTCCGCTCTCTGCTGCTGTTGTAAAGAAATTAATAATTTGATAATAATGTTGATAATGCATGTTGATGATGATAGTACAATTTCTGCAGTACGGTAAAGTTAATGTAAACTTTAAGCCTATCATCCACTAATTATAGGTTTTTGACGTATAGGGCTGCATCATTTTTCTTTCAATGTTAAATTTCTGCTTTTGTCCTATAGAGATTTTTCCACCTGACTAATTATTATAAAGTGTTTTAATGCTTATTGTTATACAGTAGTATAAGAATTAATAATGACCACTCAGTGGCGTATCCAGGAATTAAGGAAAGGGAGTGCTGATGAAATGAGGATCCACACCACGTCAGCACCACCATGGTTGGCGATGATGTGCGAAAATTTTCAGTATTTTATAACGGGAAATGGAACTTAAATAATTCCTTTTTTATAAAATTATAAAGAATATATGTAATCATGGTACGAAACCATGCCAAAAACCCCTATTATAAGGGGGACACTTTTTTGGTCCCGAACGCATCCCGTAAATATGGGTTCTACTGTATACAAGTGCTATTTTCGGGCATCTATAAATCTAAAATTCATAACTGTTTCTCACAACGTAGTTTTTGGAATTGTAAGTGCGTGCCATTTTCGGACAACTATTTAATTAATTCGTTTTTATAGTACTCAATTTGTCAAAAATAAAAAGAATTTTAATTGACATATAAATTAGTTAAAGATGAATTATGACTAATTTATAACAATAATTTGCAATGCAAAAACAATTTATATTCATGAAATAACAGATAATTAAAACTACAGAAGCTCTATTTAATGTTTCTATACTTTGTTTTTAAATTTTGAGCTTTCTGTTAGATGTACAAGATAGAATAGCATGAATAAAGTAGCGACTTAGATATCAGGTAGTAGGATATAGATCAGAATCCTATGGAAATACACAAAACAAGAAATCCCCTTAATTAATGGTCAAAATAAATGACAAGATTGTATTTATACGACGTAACACATGCACTAGACATATACTAATGTCCACTATAAAGATTGAGAGAAAGACGTTCTGGTTTGATGTTGTGTATAGCTTAAAAGGTGTCCCATAAACTTTAATGATTTCATGGTGTTTTATGCTGTTTTATTAAAACAGATCAAATGTTTGGTACCATTAGGCGACTTTTTTTATACCTTGTAGTACCTGCCCGCCAATAATGATGATTTTGAATAAAAATAGAATTTTATTTTTGGCCAATTAGCACACCCTCCGAAACGAAAAAATGGAAATTGCAGGAAAAAAAAAAGTTTCTCTTTATTTTTAATACTCGGAACTTTTTTTTTTCAATTTAGAAAGGGGGTGCCCAGCACCCCCTGGATACGCCACTGTTACTAATAAAATAATGACGATGATTGTAACGGTGGTGGTGTTGATGAGATCGGTGATAGCGGTTGTGATAATGATCATCTTCATAGTAATTAATTTATTAATTAATTAATTCATTCATTCATTCATTCTATAATTGCTGCAGAGTTAGGTAGGACTTATACAACACGGAGACGTTGTTGTCATCAATTCAATGCATTTTATTTATCATGCTACGAAATCATATCACTTCTGAATATGTTGCAATGATCAATTCAACATAGAATAACCACTGGTTCCCGACAATTGCTCCGGTATATGCTGGCTACCAAACAATAGGCCTATTATTGCTTGGGAAGCACTGAAGTGGCGTCGTGTGGCACACTAATATGTAAATTGGTATTCTAATTATTAAAACGGATCCATAATTATAGGCCTACTGTCGTTACACATTCATCTATCCATCCGTCCTTAGTCGACCCAGAAGTTCACATTCATACAATATTATAACACGAACATTGCCTTACAAAAACTAATTCTAGGAGGGAAAAGGCAAAATAATTTTGTCTAATATGATTTCTTGAACAGGATCTACATAGCAGAGCATGCAATCCAGCAAACTTGACCAAGTGGATTATCCATGGACTTTGGTAACTACAATCAATCACTTTGAATAAATACAGTATTTTTTGAATAATTTTCTTTTGTTTAACGAGTGAAATAAATGTTACAAACCTGCAACCTTTCAGATGCACTTCGGTTATCCTTTCTTAGCATTGATTCTAATGCTTGGTCGTCAGCACCGCTATATACGCAGAGCCATATATACGCGGTGTGGTACGCCCTCGATCAGTAGGTGAGTTTTCTTGGTCTTAGACCTGCGCTCCGTTACTGGTGTTCTTGGTATCGACAGGTTATCATAAAGGTGAGATAATTCACCTTTATATTAATACAATCAATAACATAATACAACAGCAACTGTAGACTAATTTCAAAACGAAGTTAATTTTGGCCTCGGTGAATAAATTCATCATGATTCCTAGTAATATTTGTTAAATATTCTTTGAATGAGAATGAAAAGTATTAAAAAAGCGTTGATGTAAACTCGAAAATATTAATAACGTAACATCGGCCACAGAAGGAGCGTTTACATCGCGGCCTATGTCAGGTATCCATACTACCCGCAAATCCTTCAACCACACATAAGCATGATCATACACACTAGCTACGTAGTGACTCGATAAGAAGAACGTTTACTTTTTTAATAATTGGATCATCCAAAAGAAAATTTAACGAACATTTAGGCCCATCTAATAATTTAAAGTTTATTTTTATCCCTCTCCTATTCAAATAGTGTCCTGGGTTCTTTAAAGTGTATAGAATGTTGTCTGTGTAAACTAGGTCATTCATAGTCTTCATCGGAGACATTTTGGTTCTAACACCCAAAACAAGAACGAAGAGGGCCTGGGAGCAGGACCGATGTTAAGGGTCTATATTTATTTATTTATTTCATTTGCAACTTGTATATTAAATTACAACGAGGGCAGCAAGTGACAAGGCCAAAACGGTATACAGTACTTTGAAAATGACCAGTGAAAATGTTTAACTTTAATGGGCGAAGCTGTGACTTGGAAGCAAAGGTGCTCGCTTTCAAAAGGGCTTTAGTTTAGTCCTTCTGAAATAGATCTACCAGAATTATTTCTATTACATTATATCTCATAAATAGCGTTAGCAAATTTATCTCCATCCTATGCCTAAGAGCCTAAATCGAATGAAAATTATATTTCTAGCATTGTTTATTGAGAGTAGGCCTTTTAATTTCACAAATTTGTATATTCCCTATATATTCCCTACTGTAGGCCTATAAAAGACATACCTGGTCATGTTACCGACTGCCTTCCACAACAGACGTTTGATTCAGCAAAAATCAAGGTACGGTATGCTAAATAAAAAAAATATTACGTTCTTCGCATGGCATAATACTGTGGCATGGTCTTAAAATTGTGGTTAATTGTTATTAATTATATGAAGTGGAATATTATATACAATAATATTATTTATCCTATCTAGTTGTGTATACATATAATATATAAGCCTATAGGCCTATATATATATATATACATACATATATACACACACACATACACACACACACACACACACACACACACACACACACATATATATATATATATATATATATATATATATATATATATATATATATACCTATATACCTATATATATATATATACCTATATATGAAATTGATACGAGGAACATAATTTTATTATACTCCATTGTTGTTTCATTCAAGTTGAGGAAATTTTTCAGGACGAAATATTCGTGCCAAATAAAATTATGTTCCTAATACGTCAACTGTGTATTAGTTTATACACGTCACACACATGCTGCTTACCATCTTATTGATACTTATATATAAGCCTATATATATTATATATATGTGTATATATATAAAATGTCTAATCAAAGCTACTGTTGTACCTCGCTTTTTATTTATTTATATCCGCTCTGGTCTACCATTAGACCGTGGGTTGAGAATCTAAAACGTTCAATTCTGTGACCCACCAATCCGGGCTACCTGGCTTTTGCACAAAAATGTAAATACTATTAAATTGTAACATAATTTGATTGTCGGCAATCGTGAATTTGGGGAAACTGTAACCAAAAATGAGAATTTATATCAAAAGTTGCTACGTAACTATAGCCAATCAGAAGACGACTAACAATGAAGTTTGGCTTAGCTGCATGGCCC
>NW_022694730.1:62764-67161 GCF_011630105.1 Anneissia japonica | reverse complement strand
TATGTTAGTGTTAATGTGTTACTTGCATGTATATTAACTTGTAAACATTTTCATTCATAAGGATATTGAAAAGGACCTGAATAGAACCTGGCCATGTTTAGTTACTAGTCTGCCGTATACTTGGATTTGGTAAAAATGCTTTCTATTGTAAATATTTGATAGGCCTCGATTTTAAATTAAGGCGATCATATGATCCACTGAAACACATGAGGCTTACGATAATAGTATAACAACAATAACAACAGTAAAATTTTAATGAACAGAAAAAACATCATCAAAATATGCCGTTAAAATGCAAAACAAAAAAACAAAATAAAACACCGAATTGGCGGGGCTTACGCGGGGCTTTCGCCCAGTTCCCACTGGGCTTACCTGGATCCAGGCAGACCGAAGAAGCTTTAGCTAGAGTCTCAGGTCTTTTCGTTACACCACTGTGGAGATGATGCTAATGATGATAATGATAATAATCATCATTATTAAACATCCATCATACTCAATCTTTCAATAATAATGTACAATGTTATTATGGAACTCGTTAACAGTGTACTGACATTATACCGTATACTGTAAATATAAATTGTTAGTTATTTTTGCAATTGTTTATTGTCTGTAGGCAACATGAATGGTGTGAACACGGATCATGTGCGCAAGTCAGCCCTGAACTTCAAGGAGAGGCGAAATATTTCAGAAAAACGATTGACTTACATAATAATTTTAGTATCGATATGTAAGTACTGAAATAACGTATACGAATAAGTGTTTGTTATAGGCGGCTATGCATATTATTTAATCGAAGTGCTGTTATCATTATTGCACGAAAAAGAACATTCATTCGTTTATCTTCTAACATTAAAAACCTTGAATGTTATGACTTATTGCAATCATTGTGATAAATTGTAAGCGTTCAATATTATCAGATGAGATGAACCCACATGCATGAGCCGATTTTAAGAAGGAAAAATTTGATTTCGTAGCCGCAGCTTAGCTAACTAGACAAAACAATTAAACAAATACAAAATATTAAATTGTAGGCCAATTTATATTTTATTTTTAAGGGCTTTAAAATCAGCATCCATCATACCCGGGAATGACTATTATTTGTCTAATATTACTAACGCCATCTACGACACTTTCAAAGTGTATCCTGATGTGATGTGCACGTCTGTAAGTAGATATAAACTGATTTTTGTTCTCGAAGCAATATGTTAAAGAAATTAAAATATTTTAAAGAAATTAAATTATTTTACAGTCAATTTTGCATTACTTCATATTGTTTTGGTTTAATTTTATGCAAATTTTTTTTAAAATGATTGTAGTTACGCTAAAATAGTTGTATAGAATACACACTAACACACACACTGAGAAAATCTTGTAGAAATCATGTAGAAAATACAGTAGTTAAACAGCTTCAAATAACCAAACAATAACGTACGTGTCGACATTACAATTGCTTTTTTAGAACGCTGTGTCTAGAGATACGGTACCGTATTTCTACTTCAATTTGCTAAAGGCATGGTAAATGGAATTACGTCACCATCACCCAATGAAGTGCCAGAATGTGCGTGCACATTCTGGCACTTCATACCGGTACCGTATACCGGTACCGTATCTCAAGCCACGGCGTTTTTCGTCATACATCTTCAAAAGTAATTTTCTCGAGCATAGCACCATGGTACGGACTATCTTTAGTACTAAATGAAGAAAATAACCTTGAAGAAATTCAAAAGATACGAAGCGATTCAGGTCTTGTTTTGAAAAAAAAAATGATCTTGCAGTGAGGCAATTCATGATGTATGTCAAAATACTTTGGCAACTTTCTCCCGTCCGGAAAATTGGCCATTCCAATTCATCCACTCTTCCCAGTCGGAAACATCAGACCTGATACCGTCGACTCTGGCGGCACCACTGGGTATACAGTAATAGTATTGAGAATAGTGTTGCTTTCATTTTAGGGGGAGAAAGGCGCTTATTGACACAACCATTAAATCTAAAATTTGGTATAATTTAGCATAATTCCCCATCAGCCCTTGGCATAATTTGATTTGGATCCAGTGGCGTATCCAAGGGGGGTCGTGGGGGGCAACATAAAGTCAAGATGTGTATAAGAGACAGCCATTCGAAAACTTCGAAGCAAAAAGAAATTAGGCTAGGCTTATGCTTATGCTTCGGGAATCTAAGAAGCAATATTTTTCAGTGGGCGTGGCCACCGAAAATAAATTCTACGCCCCCTCATATTTTGGTATCGACTTAAAAATAGAAGAACCTTTTCCAGCAAACCTTAGAAAATTTCGTCGCAATAGCTCAATGGGAACTGTGTTGTTGCTTAGGGGTTTCTTTGATTGCTGCTGTGATTTTTCTTCAATTTCTTCAGTACTTTTAAAGCCCTTTTGCTTAGAACTTTATAGTCCAGTTTAAAGAGAATAAATATAATTCAAAATAGCTTAATTTTACACATAATTGTCCGATTAAGGTCATTGAGCCCTCATTATAAAGTTAATGATGTGATTTATTCATTTCCATTAAAACAAATATTTTGATAGAGTACGAGCCCTTTTGTGATCTTGGGTCACAAATAGAAGCTCTGGGCTTTTCTTTTGCGATTTTGGTTGGGTTTCTTTTCGAGATGAGAATTATTTTCGAGGCTACTTTTGCAAAGTAAAGAGTGGGGAGGGGGCTTCTTTTCAAAGTGAATGCTGTAATTTTTGAGTATTAATAAGTAAACAATGAGGCCACTGTAACATCAGTCTGTATAATCATGGAGGAGTTAATGGAGTTATTACCAATGAATCACCTAAACTACTGTATAAACCAAGTGTGTTTTAATTGTTTATTTTGTTTCTTTGGTGTTTTTTCTTTTAGTGTTTACTGTACTATCTCAAAAAGAAGTCGCTACTATCTTGAAAAGAAGCCCATGGATTTCTTTTTGAGAGGGCTTCCTTTCGAGGCTATCTTTTGCTAACAAAAAAGGGGACTTCAATTCGAGATGGGCTTCTTCTCGAAATTATGCCCATTGGGCTTCTGTTCGAGGTTTTACGATATTACTGTATATTATTTGTTTGTATCGATTATTCCAAAGAGGCATTTCATGGACATTTCCGGAGTGTCAATAATACCAAAGATAATAAATAGCAGAAGATAGACCAGCTTCCCAATATAGTGGAACATCCGTTCCAAAGGCATTGTGGGTACATGGAGAACAATTTTACCCCGTCCGCGCGGTGGCGTTATATAGAAATAATAAACTGCAATAAAGGCGCCGCTCTGGTTAGTTTGTTTCCTATAGTTTCTCCACTTTTTCCACTCCCATTCGCGGGAGGGCGGATGTTCCATCAATTTTAATACAAATACGTGGAGCAGCTCATTCTTCTGCTATTTAAATTCTTTGATAATACCAATGAGAACAGTGCCAGAAACATAGAGATATAATAAGAATACTAGAGCGCTAACCGCAATGTATTCGATGTTCGAAATACGCAGAATTGTATGTGTGTACCATCCAAGATGGCTGCCATAGATTTAGCCAATCAAATTTCGCTAAGCACCATCGTTTGCAATTGCGCCCTCAATTTACTCAGAAAGTTCAGTACAGTGCGGTGTTTGAGTGTAATGAACACGATTTTAATTTTCATTCCTTGGTACTTTATTTTTGAATAAGATGCTCCACTTGGCCTCGTTTTGGCTACAATAGTTTAATAATTTGTTATTACCATTACTCATTATCATTAATTAAAGCCCCATTCCCGGCAAAATTTCACTAAAAATGACTTTTTTTTAGAAAATATGCATTTGCATTACTCCAATTATTATAAATCATGGAAAAATATTGGCATGAATTTTAGTTTTACGCAAAAGAATAAAAAAAATGAGAAATACAGACTACGGTATTTCTCATAAAATATTACCATTTTCTCGACGAATTCATCGTTACTAGGCAAATTCAGAGGTTGTAGATCGCATCCACTGGAATACTCTCGCTTTTATGTATACTTTATACAGTCAATAAAGAGCGCCCTCTTTAATGAGATTACTTTTTGTACTTCGCATCTCGCACAATGCGGTCGTTCGGTTAGGCTGAGATATGTTTGTTAAGTGTCAAAATCTCAGTCAGAATCAGTTTTTTAACAAAGTTGAAATAATTCCTATGAAATATTATATTTCACAAGTGTCAATACTAGCAACGGAAAATATCATTTCGGCCGTTTTTATGTGTGATAACAGAACCTAAATCGAGGTAAGGCTAGGCCTAGCCAGCAGCGTTGGATACGCTAATGTTTTCGGCGCGTACGATATTTCTTCTCACGACCTATCGCAAAATCAACATGAAAAATTCATCCGCATTTATTTTTTGTGTGGAACACAAAAAATCAAATTTCAGTCTTATTTTACATTTTTTTCAT
>NW_022694730.1:61954-62739 GCF_011630105.1 Anneissia japonica | reverse complement strand
TGTCTAAATTCAGTTAAACTAGCAATTTCGTATTATATTTATAAATCTTTATAACATTATACAAAAATTAGATTTTTCTTAAAAATTGAAATTTTGCCGGGAATGGGGCTTTAAATAATAGTCAGTCAGAGGGCTTATCAATATGTAATAATGTATACTAAGCCTGAAGGTGGCTCTTTACTACGACGGCCATCTTGGATGGTACACATACATAACTCTGCAATGCTGCGCCATCTTGTCAGCACTCTAGTTGTTTAATAGCTCTATGGCCAGATGTGAGTGTGCCAAAGATCTTATAAACACAAGATAGCGTTCTCCGCGATTTACGCGTGCAAATTCTGTAATAACGCAAAACTTTTGAAATTTGACCGCTCTGACCATAGCGTACGCCGCGCGACTTTACGTTTACGCGTAACAGTTAGAAAGCATCCGATTTACAATGCGCCTTCTCTTTAGAACATAAGGAACAAATTAACGTACTTGGTAACAAACTTATGGCGTAACGCAAACACCCTATCTCGGATCCATGGCAACGACTAGGACGCCCTCTCCCAAAACTGATTATTTTTCTGTGCCAAGTATGCTATCTTATTCTATTTTCTTTATTCGCTAAAAACAAGTACAATACGGTATACCAAAGATAATAAATAGCAGAAGATAGAGCAGCTTAGCCACCACATTGTTTTCATTAAACTATTTGTGTTATTATAACCATAATATCGGCGCTGGTTCGTACGGCACGCTCGTCTATGGTTATATCATGGAGGTATTATTGAGAAGGAGAT
>NW_022694730.1:58153-61812 GCF_011630105.1 Anneissia japonica | reverse complement strand
GTAAAACTGAAAAATACTCAGATTTTGGATTCATTTTTCGAATAGTTAACCCTCGTTAACCCTAAAATGACTTAGTTTATTATAATCCGTAATCATTTATTAATTAATATCTGTTAAAATTAGAATGGGCGAATTTAGGCCAATTTATGAAAATTGAAGTTGAAATATACTATACTTTTATAGGTCATGTAAATGTTCCATTAAATTCTAAACTTTTCTTGGTGGAAAATATTAATATGTTTGATATGTTATGAGAGATGAATGTATCAGCTTCAAAATAAAAAAGATTGCGCAGCCATAGTGATTGACAGTATGTAGTGCGCATTGAGAAAAGAAGGTGCTCTCCATTTCGTCATGTTCAATTTTTTGGTCAACTATGCCTGTTGAAAAGTTGATGGCGGGGAACACATGGGACTTCAAAGGCATCGCGCAAACGTTCTTTACGCGCTGCGGCAACTTTGATCTTGGTTCATTTGCATAGCGCTGCGTGCGCGTAGCTTTGTCGAGTGATCTCCTTCTCAATAATACCTCCATGGTTATATCAAGCGCCTTGAGCATCTTACATTAGATGGATATGTGCGCTATATAAAACTAGATTATTATTATTATTGATAAAATATTAATAATAGGCCTAATAATAGTAATAATAATAATAATAGTTCAATGAGACTAATTAAAAATAATTTATGACAAATGCTCGTTGGGATAGCCTCATGATGCTTGAAATATCGTATTGGTGAAGCAACCTCGACCATGACAGCGTGGTTGACAGATTTTATGCAAAATTTCACTTTCAAGAATGAGGATTTAAAAATAAATTAGATGGTTACATTGCATACGCTTTGTTTTTTGTTTTATTCAAAATGTTTTGGTTTTGGAAGCTGATTTCGACATTAGAAAACATAGCCTACATAAAGTCATATTATAGTAACTCGATGCCTATGAAAATAAATAATTAAAATTGGCCGTAATTCGTCAAATATCCGTGGCTTACTTGGACTCCCGCCAGGGCTCTAGGCGGCCCCCTGGCCCCCAGCCAAGTGAGACTCGATTCGATCCACTATAAGAGACAGCCTTTAGGCAGGTCCTGGCGCCATCACTGAACTAGACCTACTGCTGATTAGAACATAAAAAAAAAAACTGGTAGCTTGCAGTAATGTATTGTCTTTTATATCTTTTACAATTATTATTAATATTACTATAATTAAATAGGCCTACATATTATAATCATTCATTTGGACTGGCCCTAGCCTAGGTTATTCGTGTTGTATTTTGGGGCTAGGCCTAGGGCCTAGCTGCTACTACCCATGAAGCCAGGTCTACTCTATAGTAGGTGGCCTGCTGTGTGGCTTGACTATGTTTGTCTTTTTTGTTTAGTGTTAGAAGACCACCCACTGACGACATTGTCAGTGGTCCACCCATATTTTTTTCATTGTACTCTGTTTTGTATTTGTTGTTATAGCCTAGGCCCTATGCCATGGTCAAATGAATTTCCTTTTGGATAATTAAGTAATAGGCCTAAATTATTTTTATGAATTGAATTGAACCTAGAATTATATATATATATATATATATAAATCATAAATCCACGTGTGTTCTTTAATTCTATAAAAGGCGTTGAAAGGAATTAAAGCAACGAGTCATGTGGACTATAGAACACTAGTTTATTTCGACAGCGCTCTGGTCTTCTTCAGCTTACGAAACTATTAAAATGTCATTGTGGCTGATACAATTAGAGATATATTATAGTATTGATAGCTAGGCTACAAGATGATATGATGAACAAAATACACCTAGAAGGCCTAGGCTAGGCTAGTAAAAGATATAAAAGACAATTACATTAATGCAAGCTACCAACCTTTTCGTTAATGTTTAGTTTAGGCTGCACTAGGCCTAGTTGTGAAAGAGATACTCGTCGTATGGGCGGAGTTTAATGTACAAGTTAAATAAATCAAAAGTTTCGCGCCGCCGTTAGAAAAGTTTTATGTTTCTATTGTGGCGGTTTCGGCCAAGCAGTCTCAGTCTCTAGTCTAAGTCCTGCGTAAGTAAGTCTGTCGGACACGCCGTCAGATAATACGGATCGACTATTGAATAAACTTTAAACACAATTAACTGAGTTTCTCATAGCATTTATTGGATCAATAAAACTGGTACCATTATCAACAACAGATAAAATGTCATATATGCGGAGCACACAGCAGCCGCCGACCGGTTCCCGTTAACACCGGAATTAAACTATAAGTAGGCCTGTCCCTTACTGGGCTCTCAAGTTTTAATGACTGAGTTCGACTATAAACTATTTTATAGAATTACTACAGGTCCTACCTTACTTAACTACGGAATCACCTAAGTGCCATTCGACTTGACGACTTGTCAAGATAATTATGTTTGTTGTCAAGTCGACATAATATACATATCATGTCGACATGGCGAGATAGATTATCTTGACAAGTCGACATACTAAAAATGTTTTGTTGTCATGACGAGATAGGTTATCTTGACAAGTCGACATAATAAAAGTTGTATGTTGCCATGGTGAGATAAATTATCTTGACAAGTCGACATAGTAAAAATGTTACGTTGTCATGGCGAGATAGATTATCTTGACAAGTCGACATAGTAAAAATTGTATGTTGTCATGGCGAAATAGATTATCTTGACAAGTCGACATAGTAAGCATTATATGTCGCCAAGACAACATAACATTTTTACTATGTCGACTTGTCTAGATAATTTATCTCACCATGACAACATACAACTTTTATTATGTCGACTTGTCAAGATAATCTATCTCGCCATGACAACATACAATTTTTTGAGATCCAGAGCTCAACTACTACTGTACATGTCTTGGGCGATGGGTCTTAAGATCCCAACCCAGCTATTTTTAGATAGCCAATCGGCTCCCAGCATTAGGGAGTGGCCTAATCTATTTATAATAGGTGGGTGGACTGCACCATTTTGTTACGCTATGCTAAAAATAACCTTGTCGCCTCATAAAATATGCTGCCCTTAACGTCCTTAACGTGTTGTCCTTACGGCGAATTGTCTTGTCTGTACGGCGAATTGTCTTGTCTGTACGGCGAGTGATTGTCTTGTCCTTACGAGAGTTTGTCTTGTCTTTACGGCGAGTGATTGTCTTGTCCTTACGAGAATTTGTATTGTCTTTACGGCAATTTGTATTGTCCTTACGGCAGTTTGTATTGTGCTTACGGCAATTTTTATTGTCCTTACTGCGTGAGAGTGGGATTGTTCGTACGCCAATGTTTGTCTATTTTGGCCCTAATGGCCGCCCATAGTTCTCAGCAGGCCAGGACGCGATTTTTTTTTCCGTACGAAACATTTACATGAAACTCCACTCGGGCCGTCTCGGCTGAATCGACACGAAAACCTCATTGCAGAATTCAGGAGGTCAAAAGGTCATCAACAGATAAACGTCTACAGAACAACCAACTTCTGAGAGAACGTCGCTGTCTGATTTTTAAAAATACATTGATGTTACCGTACCATGTTAATACCAATGGGTCGTTTAAAATGACATATAATATTTGATTAAGCTGCACGATTAATGAAAAGTGTTTTTTAACTTGAGTTACATATTATGACAATTTTTATTTTTTAGTTAGGCCTGGGTTTTGCATAATTACCTAGGCCTAACT
>NW_022694730.1:50912-57757 GCF_011630105.1 Anneissia japonica | reverse complement strand
TTTTGTTTTTGTCGAACTTTTTATATTTGATTCAATACATATTACTTAACTATTGTAGGCCTAAATTTTTTATTATGAAAAGATCGGAACGGAATTCGTTTTCTAGACGTCTTTTGAGCTTCACCCCATGGTCTAAACGTCGGAATTTCCCAGTTCTAAACTTCATGAGATCCAGAGCTCAACTACTACTGTACATGTCTTGGGCGATGGGTCTTAAGATCCCAACCCAGCTATTTTTAGATAGCCAATCGGCTCCCAGCATTAGGGAGTGGCCTAATCTATTTATAATAGGGGGGTGGCCTGCACCATTTTGTTACGCTATGCTAAAAATAACCTTGTCGCCTCATAAAATATGCTGCCCTTAACGTCCTTAACGTATTGTCCTTACGGCGAATTGTCTTGTCTGTACGGCGAGTGATTGTCTTGTCCTTACGAGAGTTTGTCTTGTCTTTACGGCGAGTGATTTTCTTGTCCTTACGAGAATTTGTATTGTCTTTACGGCAATTTGTATTGTCCTTACGGCAGTTTGTATTGTGCTTACGGCAATTTTTATTGTCCTTACTGCGTGAGAGTGGGATTGTTCGTACGCCAATGTTTGTCTATTTTGGCCCTAATGGCCGCCCATAGTTCTCAGCAGGCCAGGACTATAATTGTTTTAGCTTGAGACATCCGCATCTTCAATTTTAAAAATTTACCCAGATTAATTAATATGCATGAAGTAAGCCAATCACGTGATTTACAAAATCAGTCATGCATACGATATCCCACATCAAATTTGATGTGGAAATCGTACGCATGAATCGTTTGCCTAGGCCCTAATTCGAAAAAAAAGAAATTGATTATGGGACGCCAATTATATTAGGTATGGCGCGCACTAAGTGCAATAAAGAGTGAATAACCCAAAATTAGGGCCTGGAACCCAGGCTAGGCTTAAACCAGCCAGCTTCCTATCCTGGTAACAGTTATAAGTCTTTGATTTATTGCCTGCATTGCCAACGCTCATAAGTACTGAGTGAGGATTCACTAAAAGTGAAAAACGCCCTCACCACGCCAATTATATTAATGACGAATTATGTGTGTTTTCCATATGCAGGTACAGGGCAAACGATTCCTCAGCGAAATTAGGATTTGTTTCGAGAAAGATTTTACGTTGAGGAAGAGATGTTACTCGTCTAACCAAATGACGTTTGAGAATGACTTCAATTGCAGTACAAAGTATCCAATTAATTATCCAAAATGAATGATGCTTAACCTACGGCTCATCAAGGTTGACTTACTGGTAGGCCAACAAAAGAGGGGAAAATTAAGGTTTTTAAAGAAGCTCACTACATTCCTCCTCGTCTCATGTTTGAGCAAAATATATTGTTCACATAGGAATGAATGTTAATAGTTTTTGTGAGAGCTACTTCAAGCTCTTATTAGAATATGCTTAATTATTTAGAATAAAGAAATAAAATGTTATTTATATGAATCTATATATTATTTTAAGTATTTCCAGCCATATACAATATTTTTTTTTAGAAGAGAGAAGCTTTACATTAGTTTTTTAACATAAAATGAAAAATAAAAATGTGTTTAATTTTTGTTTTCTTTTTAAATTTTCATTAATTATTTAATTTACTGGGTGGCTCTCATGCTTGCGACCTCTTGTCTTAATGTCTCCCTACAGTCTTACAATTTCAATTTTCTTTTATCCTTTTATTTTAAACATTATGATATATTATTTTGTCAACCGATTCTACCTCATAGATCATCATTCATGATACTGTCACCAAACCTGAAAAGGGGATTCTGATCAGATGATTGGTGACTGGTGCTGTCACCAGTATAGAAGTGTATCAGCATTTTATTTGTCACCGAAACTGATCATTTAGGTAGAATCGGCTGATTTTGTTGGATTGAATAAATTGATTTGTGATTTGTGAAATGATAGCATGCCCAAATGTCGGCGTGTGTTGGGATAACATGTAACCAAAATATATGAGCTACTACTGAAAAATAAATTTATTTCAATATATATTAATTGCTTACTCTTTATGTAAGATATTCTTTCATACGAACGAGAACATTTATGAAGTTGGACGTTGTTTCTCAAAGACAATCATCATGAACACAAACACAACTGCTGTAATTGAATGATCTTTGAATTTCGCAAAACAAAAAATAGGCCTAATCATGATGCATTTTCCATAAATGAAAAGCAATTCCATCCAAGATTCTTATTAGGCTCTTGTCTGCAAGGATGTTGATAGGAGATACGACGCTACAATTGCGTTATTGTAGACTATTCTGTGGCAAGATGATGTCTACAAATTAGATGCTGTTAGTTTCCATGTCTGTTTTTGAATTTAATGTTATGACATAGTCAATGCTGTTTAAGTAGAAGACCAACAATCGCCTGTCTATAACGACACAACGACATATCATAGCGTCGTTTATATTCAACCCTGAGCGCATTTTCATCGTGTCGTTGTCGTGTCGTTATCGTGTCTAGTGTAAATGTAGCTTAATGCCACCCCTACTGCCACCCTGACACTTGCACGATTTTCGATCTCGCACTGCAGCTGGCGCGCTTCGGCGTGCCAATTAGCGAGCTTTCGTTTCAGTACGGGAGAAATCTAGTACGGTAATTGGAGCCGAAAATTCATTTGCGCATGCGTGAAAGATTGCATCTCACCGTACCGCGGAATTTGAGGACGGTTCTGACTGAAAACAGCGTCCGCTTTAGAACGCAACGGGTTGTCTTGTATGTCAGCATCACGTGGCGAGTGTAAAGGCGATTACAATGTAGTCAGAATTGGTGACTGATGTATCTCGTTGTTAACTTATGATAACACTTCATGAAATTATGGTTTCATGTTCACATAAATTTAGGATGAATATGATTTAGCCTAGTAAATGTAGATTTACTGTAGGCCTAGATGGACAGCCTCGGCTCGGTTCTAGCCGGGCCTGGGTCTAGCTAGGCCCCAATTTATTAAGGTACGTCCGGCCTAGGCCTAGCTTATAATAATGCCTACGCAGCGACAAGTGCCTCTTGAACTCTGTGTAAGTTCGCCATGTTTTGGTAACTAAAGTGAGGGCGCGCGTTCGCACGCATATTCCCCCGTCACGTAAACGGAAACGAAACAACTTCTGAACAGGACGGAAGCTTGGTTGCGAGTACGGTCAAGGTCTGTTGGTTCCTCTGTACTGTGCGCTCACCGTCCTCAAACGAATGCTCGGTAATAATTAAAGTCTTCGGGAACGAGCGTGAGGAGTAGGTGAAATTTTAAAGTGTTCAAAAATTCGGCACTTATCAATGTTCGTGCCATATGCGTGAAGTATGCGTGAACACTGTACAAACACTACCGACGCACAGTGGGCCAGAATCAATTCAAAGTGTTGCCAAAAGTCGAAAATAGGTAATGTGACAACTTCAACTTTTAAAGGTTGTTTGAGGTCGAGAACATCCTAAATTATATTAATTCACCAATAATTTCATATTTAGTGAATTTTCATAGTGTGATATAACCATGTAAACATGAAGAAGTTGTATTTTACTCGTAAAATGATAAAATTGACAGTTTTGAAAAACTCCCTATGACTTTACTTAGATGAAAGCAGTCAACTTGATACTTCTTGCAGTATTTACGTATTGTTAACTAAATTAGATAGTAAAATAAAAAATGACATTATTGGTATATTTTTAGAATAAAGGACACTAAATATGAGCCAAAAACGCTTAAAAACATTTTTTTCATAAAACCAACTTAAAAGTTAGAATTGCCGGCCATCTAGATGTGTATAAGAGACAGCAGTGGGTTAAGCTAAACTTACGAATACGAATAAAACTTTATTTTCGATCATATAAAATGCAAAGGAAAAACATCTTCAGTTGGCAAAATCACAAGTACAAATAGAATTTAAAAAGCATTATATGTAAAAACAGTATAGAAAAGGTACGGACAATCATAACGTCAATGACAATTGTCATCTGTGGGCAAATGAATTGAAATATGTATACTATCACAAGACTATGCGACTTGCGAAGTCGCATAGTCTTATTAAGATGTGTATAAGAGACAGGAACGTGTCATCATGCTATACTTAGCGTATGCTCTACTTGTAGGCCAATGTGACATTCTCGTCGAATTTTTGTAATTGCATCATGTTATCGTAGTTCTAATTCCCCTTCTCACTCCTACATCATTGCTTGTGGCTCACCTCATCGTTTTGGTTTTTCGCATTAAAATATACCCTATTGAAAAAAAAATAAGTTTACAATAGGGTGAACCTTGATTTTGTTTTTATTAAAGGTCATTAAAAGATACTTCAGAAGTCTGAAAAGCTCACTTCCCGCAATCTAGGAATAAAAATTTGCCAGGGGCTAACATGATTCCGCCTCTCCCCCGGTTTCTCTTTAGGGTTCATCGATTCATTAAAAAACGTCAAGAGAGGAAACCAACATTTCAGAAGTTGAGAAAACCCGTTTCCCGACATATAGGAATCAACATTTTCCACCACCGTCCTATTTGGGGTTCATCGGTTCATGGAAAACAAAATAGGCCTACGTATGCAACTACTCATTTTTTATACACACATAGGCCTGTTTACTGTAATAAGAATGACAAAGTTGACATGACTGTTTTCAAGGGAGGGAAAATCTTGAACATTAAAAAACTTAAATGTCATTAAAATACACCTCAAAAGTCGGGAACTCTCATTTCTCGACATTTAGGAAACAACATTTTTCCGGGGAGGACCTCGACCCCCTTTCATTTTGAGGTCAATTATTCTAATAATCATTTTTTTCCGACACTTTCTCTTTTGTTTTTATTTATTTATTATTTTTTTTAACATTTTGACTCCGTCCTAAATCTGAAGCCAAATTGCCTCTGGAGATGATAAGGGCATCTCAAGGTGAGTGATGGGATGGGGGTAAATGCCCGATGAAGTGGGACCGCTCATTTAATTTCTTTTTTTTTCATTTATTTATTTAGCATCCATTCAAATACAACAATTATTGCTCACGCAAATTATAGCGATATTAGATAAATTCTCTGTTTGACCGTGATCTTTTGTGCTTATTTTTACTGGTGAGGGCTGACTGATAGGGTGGACGCGGACTAAGGGGGTACTGCGGGTGTCTTCTTAACACTCCACCTTCCACCCTTTTCTTTGAAGAAATGTATTTTAATAATGTCACATAAAGTGTAAAATGTTCTAATTTGGATTTGCAGGTCTAGAAACCCTCATTCGTGTCATACTGAGCTCTGGTAAGTTATTTTGTTTAGATCTTAAATTTTACGTCGTCCAATAAAAAAAATACTTTAATGACGTCATACATATTTAAATATGCTTGCGTTGAAATCTACAGGTTAGAAAACCCCTTATATGTTCTAATAACCAAGGTAATATGAATCTTCCTAGGTATTACAATGATATTTTACTCATCCAATCAAAAAACAGTAATTTGATGACGTCATACATATTTTAAAATAGTTTAATTGAATTCAGCAGGTTTGAAAACCCCTAAAACAGTCTTAACACGAACATAATCAGTATTTTCTTATGGGTATTGACTTTTGGCACTATTTAAAACAATTCTGGCCCACTGTGCGACTGTGCGTGTCAGGGACCTTTCCGCTGAGCTCCGCCCCTTGGATATAGTTGCTAAGGTCCCACAAGGCGACAGTGTTAAAACCATAGAGGCTGTTCTATTTTCTCTATGGTTAAAACATAGGCGAACACGTGCGTTTGTGGGACAACACGTGTGTTTGTGAGACGCGCGCGTATTCCTAGCGATGTTCTGATTAGTCAGTTGTTAAGTTTGATTGACACTCCGGAGAGGTCTATTAGGAATGTTCTTCTTTCTGTTTTCTCCTGCTCTTCAAGGAGTAATAATCCCGCATTTGCCAGATATAGACACCTTCTTTGTTGTGCAATAACACTGTCTCTGGGATTCATCATGTTGATTCGTCCATAGCGAGTCGAAGATAAAAACTACGCTATATGTATAGCATGCCGCCCAAGCGGGAAGAAGCGCCACGACGACTTCAGCCGCCCATGCGCGAAGTCGTTGGGGCAATGCGTGTCGATGCAGGAAGACAGCGGGAACTATGCTATGGCGGTTCAACTGTGTCATAATTACTACGCGTAGTACGCGTACTACACGTAGTACAC
Organism: Anneissia japonica; assembly: GCF_011630105.1. Classification (NCBI taxonomy): domain Eukaryota; kingdom Metazoa; phylum Echinodermata; class Crinoidea; order Comatulida; family Comatulidae; genus Anneissia; species Anneissia japonica. Next base: position 51,592 of record NW_022694730.1, on the reverse strand, counting down.
GTACTACGCGTACTACACGTACTACGCGTACTACACGTACTACGCGTACTACACGTACTACGCGTACTACGCGTAGTAATTATGACAAAATTGTACCACTCGCGGTAAAATTGTGTCAAAACACCACGTGTTAGCATCATGACCATCGTAAACCAATTAGTTGTATAGCGCCACCAATTTACTGTACGTATAACGTCTAATATCTACTGAACTGCATCTAACATTATATATAATTATTTATTTTGGAAATTACACCTTTACTACGCGTAGTAATTATGACAAAATTGTACCACTCGCGGTAAAATTGTGTCAAAACACCACAAACCAATTAGTTGTATAGCGCCACCAATTTACTGTACGTATAACGTCTAATATCTACTGAACTGCATCTAACATTATATATAATTATTTATTTTGGAAATTACACCTTTACTACGCGTAGTAATTATGACAAAATTGTACCACTCGATTTCTCTCAATTCTTTAATGACATTGATTCAGCTAACGAGAATGATGACGACGACGACGACGACAGCTACGAACACAGACGTTCAGTTTTGATTTCAGGTCCACCATAACACCAACGATGACAACTAGAGCACCAATGTAGTAGTAAAACTTTATTTATTCACGAAGCACAAATCAACAAATATAATGCTGTTTGTCTCTTATTCACATCT
>NW_022694730.1:45151-50757 GCF_011630105.1 Anneissia japonica | reverse complement strand
ATCAAATACTGTACCAAAAATATAAAATGAATTGGTGATTTTATCAAATAGGCCCTATGTGTGTGAAAACTAAAGTTTTGTTTATGGTCCAATACTCAATAGTTAAATAATTAAACGATATCTTTGCAGTCATTTTTATTGGGGCATTATCCGCATCTCGGACACTTCGTGAGCGAAAATATATTTTAACTGACGGGACTCAACATTTTCTCACCCCGGGCCCCATGACTCGTCGTTACGTAACACTGGGAGATCTCTCGCATATTATACGATCAAATCTTGAAGACGATAGCTGGAACCACACGTTACGGCGAAAGCATGGATCTTCGCACATTGCTGATGAAATCAAATTGAAAGCAAGACGAAACAGTAAGTAGCCATTGTTTGTTTTTTTTATATAGCGGAAACCAGTTGAAATTGTTTACACTTTTGGCCGTATTCGACTAGTCGTTCTTCGATAAACCACACCCACATGTGCAGCGGTAAAATCCTACTTAACGAAGACGACCAGTCGAATATAAAATTTGTAAATACAAAACAAAATGGCTGCATAGTTACCGCGATACACGCTGTGTAAGCAAGATTGCTTCAGCTTGCGGCAGTATGCTTTTTTTTTAGTAAAAAATATTTTCATCCATTTTTAAAATTCCGTTGGCCTACAATTATTTTTTGACTTCATGTCGGTAAATATTATAATTTTTATTTTCTGAAATTTAATCTAAATTATATTAACACAAATATTGTTTCTAAACTCACCAGTCGGTCATGTTTGTTTTCTTCACGTTAACGCACTCTGGTTTACGTTAATTCTCGTTGTCAACGAAGGTCTATTTACGAACCAGTCGAATGAAAATAATACTCAACGAAAATTCGTAGTCAACGAAATGAACTAGTCGAATACGCCCATTATCTTAATATTACTTTTCGAAAGCAATCATTAAAACTAAGTTCCGAGGCAACGACGGTGATTGGCCTATAATGAAGTAGGCCTATAATGTTGGCCTCACAGGTGATTGCTTGGTCTTTCTTAACATTCAAACCACCAATCATTTTGATCATGTGACATTTAAATGGATTTTATAATTACACTCAGAAAGCATAGAATGTAACCACATCTTAATTTCATATTGTTCTTCAGGTCTAGGCCCATAAGCTGTACAGCCATGTATGTGAGCTGGTTTTTCTTCGTTGTTTCGTTGTCTTTGGCATCTAGTAGTATTACAGCATGCAAAGAAGCTCAGAGCAAGTAAGTGTTTATAGATGATAAACAAGTGAATAGGCCTAAATTATTAGTTAAGACAATCTATACTGATTACTGCAATTTATATTTCTCGAGATCCGCTTACCACTGGTACATTTTAGTGCGAATTTTAATGAACGAAAACTACAAATGAACGCAACACTGACTAAAATGGATGGATGTACATGTATACGCCTGCGATGATTTTTAGTTTTCTTTGACATTGTCCATCACGCGCAACAAGAAACAATCTTACAACATACGCTGATTTTGACTAGATAGAGCACAGTAAGTCCGGTAAAGTCATCGATTTTTAAAATTATAATCCGAATTTTTAGTTAAACTTGTATAAAATGATCTTGACCTTGTAGTAACATGCACGCGCGCAATAAAAGAAAATCTCACAACATACGTCTATTTGGGACTATCAATACAACACCACCTAGTTTTAAAATTATAATCAAAACTTGTGGCCTTGACATTGTACCATGCACGCGCGCAACGGGAAACAATCTCACAACACATATGATAAGGGATTACATAGAACCGCCGTAAGCAACTGCGTTTTAAAATTATAAACGCCATAATAGTAGCACTTGTATTTAACCTTGACCTGCGTGTGCGCAACAAAAGTCAATTTCACAACATTGTTGATTTTGGACTACGTAGGTGTACTGTCGCACTTTGTAATAATCGTCGCACTTTGTAATACCTGTCACACTTTGTAATAACCTGTCGCACTTTGTAATAACTGTTTTCGCACTTTGTAACAATCAAGCTGTCGCACTTGGTAATAACCAATGTCACACTTCGTAATAACTGAGCTGTCGCACTTTGTAATAAAGTCTGTCGCACTTTGTAATAACTTGTTTCATTTAATTATGTTATATCTTTTAATGAATAAAACAAATATTGTTGAACGTTACATATTATGGAAGACATACTACAAGGTCAACGTCATACACAAGTTTTACTGATAATTTGGATTGAAATTATTTTCAAACTCAGTGCCTTACTGCGTTGTATGAAATCCCAACTCAACAAATGTGAGATTATTTTCTTATGCGCGTGCGTGATACTACAAGTTAAAGGTCATATACTAGTTTTACTAATAATTTGGATTATAATTATGGTATTATATTGCTATATTGCTGTTTATCAATTATTTATCTATTTGTTTGTATATATAGGCCTATATATATATATACATAGACCCTATATATAATCCTTCCTCTTCAAATAGTTCAACTTCTTTTTTAACAGCCTCCAGCGCCGGTGACAAGTTAGGCCTGTCTCTTATACACATCTAGATGTGTATAAGAGACAGATATATATGTATGTATATACCTATATATATAGGCCTATGTATAATAATAATAATAATAATAATAATAATAATAATTATAAGATTTATAAAGCGCACATCTCCACCAAGTGCTCAAGGCGCAGTGTCAATTACACCACAAAATCCATATAATTCCCAGAAGAATTTCAAGCAAAATCCATATACCAATTATCCCATCGAGGCATTGTTACTCCCCATATAGGCTTAAGTATGCGCAGATACTCAAAGGCAGTACGGTATGTTGAGCATCAGCACCTTCCTCCCCAGGATAAGCAGTTCAAAAGGAGCAACATTGCGTCGACAGAGAAAAGTGGTATCATGTTTTTTATTTATTATTTTTTTTTTGTAAATAATATAAATTCAACAGAGAAACATCAAGGTTTTCTATAGGCCTCGGTGAAAATCCAAATTAATTCCCAGAAAAATTTCGAGCAGAATCCGTATACCGATTACGGTATCCCTCGAGGCAGTGTTGCTCCCTATATATCCGCAGAATGTGGTTCCTAGTGTCATTTCGCGAGATAGGCTTGCCCAAAGCAATTTTATTGCATTTTCCGGATATTTTGGGTATGCTGAATCCAAAAAAGCAAGGGTCCATTTTTTTCGATAACGTCTTGGCCGCCATATTGGAATTTCAAAATGGCTGCCATTTATAATAATAAATAAAAATGACTATAACTCTACTATTAAAGCAGATATTGACATAATTTCAAGTGCTAACCATATGGTTTAAATGTCAAACTATTTGATTTTAATATTGTCATAGACCATAGATGGCGGCCATTTTGAATTTCAAGATGGCCGACCGTTTTTCAACAAAATCTTTCTGGAAAACAGGTATTTCAATTATGGTTTTTACAACAATATAAATTACACTGCGAATCCATTTTATGCTTTAGGGTATGTTTAAAATAAATAAATATAAAAAAATTCAGGAAGAAATCACAAACCTTACAGAAAGGCGGTATATCAACAAATGAACTATAAAATATACACAAATACATATACATGTGACTTAAATTTGCCTGTACAGTATACCCGATAATACACGCAGGGCATGTATGGGTGATTCCATTTATCCTTGAGGGGTAAGTTTAAAATATATAAATATATGCATGATAACACACAATTAGGCGTCCAGGATGAGTTTAACCGCCACCAATGTAGAAACAGCGTCTTTGTTACTGGGTACACACAGGCACCCTGTTAGGCAGTATGTTCCACCTCAGGATATACCTTATGTGGCTGCACTACTGTGCACTGCAAAGAGAACGGTGTCGATTAAAGTATACAAACAAGGAATGAGGGATTTTAAATGGAAGTGTAGTAAACGAGTATCATTATTGTATAACAGAAGGGAAAACCAACGGCGGCGGAACGTTTTTGAAAGTTGGGTGTTTTTGAAAGTGAGGAGAGGGGGAATTTCATAAGGCCGAGTATGCGAGAATCTAGGCTGGGGCCAGGGGGCCGCCAAGGGCCCTCGGTGGGGGTCCAGGGGGCGAAGGCCCCTGGAAGCTACGGATATTTTACGAAGTTTGGTGAATTTTATAAGTATTTTATAGGCATCCAGCTACTGTAATATGATTTCATATTTGTTGTATTTCCATTGGCGGATCTAGGAATTCAAAATAGAAGGGTCCAGGGAGGGTAATTTCACCGATAGAAGATCTATACTACCTCAGCCCCACCATGGTTGGAGCTGAGATAAAATTTGTGATTATGGCACCTCTAGATGGCCGGAAATTGCACTTCCAGACATAAAATTTGAATATAATTATCTTTATATCTCCATTAAAAAAAATATTGAACAATTTAGCCTCCCCCTCCTCTTGAATGCGCCACAGATTTCCGAACAAAGTCGAAGTCGAGATTGCTTCCGCGACCTCAATAAATTATTTATTATGAGGGTTATCCTTAATATGGGTTCCCCGACAGAAACTTCACTTTTCTCCCGACGGAAAATTCACTTTTCCCCCGATGGATAAAAGTTACCCTTGTATGTAGCTCAGAAATGATACTCCAACTGTGGCGGGTCCAGGAAGTCGAAATAGAGGTGTTCCAAGGAGAGTCTTGCGTAAATAAATAATCTCCACCCGCCTCTGCCCCACAACTGTTGGAAAATTATGATTATGGCACGGAAATGACACTCTCAGATTAAAAGTTGAATACAATTTTGTCTTTTTTCTCCATTTTTTTTTATAATTTTGAAAAAAAAAATGGGATGGGTTCCAGTGATGACTGGGTTTCCCATTGAATCTGCCACTGTTCAATATAACACTTGACATAGCCTACCATTTTGTTTCACAAAATGATTAATTCCTAATGTCAAGCGAAAGATTTTTTTATTCAAAATATTTTCTTTTTACTCAATACAGTTTTTACAACCTATAACACATTAACTACAGTGTACCGTACTGTAAATTCTGTACCGGTACTTAACCTTCAGACAACTTTATTTTAAAAAGTGGCCTAATAAGTATCTTAATGTTTTCGTTAAATTTAGACTAGGAAAAAAAATCAAAAAAGAGGCCTAAAAATCAAGTTAGGGGGAGTGGAATGTTAAAAGCAGTCAACATAGCCAGATATCCTAATTAATCCGTCCTGGTCACCCTAAGCCCTGTTGATACTTGATTTTTCACCTTGTATACAAATGGCGGCCATTTTGAAAAATGGTCGCCAAATTTATTTAAAATGTGCATATAATTGGAACTAAATAAGCTACAGATATTATGTTGGTGTCTAAACTCATAATTTCTATAGGCCCCTACAGGCAACAAACCAGACATATATATAAATAAGAATAAGTATATAAACTCACCAAAAGTAGTCGTGTTTGGTATCGTTGGAAAGCTCTTCCAATGATGAGAAATGTATTGCAGTTTACATATATCAGAAACGGTGTAGTGTTTCATATATTGTCCCATAAAATTCAATTATGGCATATCATATTAAAATAAACAGGACCATTTGCGCAACTTGTGAGCTCTCGGGGTGGGGGGGGGGCGCCCCCTCCCCCACCCT
>NW_022694730.1:39650-45081 GCF_011630105.1 Anneissia japonica | reverse complement strand
ATTATTATTATTATTATTATTATTATTATTATTATTATTATTATTATTGTAATTACAAATATTTTAGTGAGATTATTATAGTTATTTTAATTACTGACTTAAAAATGAACAAAGCATTCGCCTGTGCAGGGAGTCCTTTCTAGCCATTTTGGAGGATAAAGTCTTAAAGTTTTCTAAGATGGTAATTGGAAGGGGCTTTAGGAAGGAGGTGGTGTATTGAATTCCAATCACTGCTCTCCTTGTATTGCAGCTGGAGGGCTAAAATGCAAGTTACGATAGCACACCGTCTTTCGGATGAGACATTTAACCTGTTGGTCCCGTGTGCATTATGGCCTGTGTGCACGTTAAAGTGCGCGGTATACTAATTGAAAATGAGTAGGAAATTGTTTCCCAATGTACGGTGGCGTAACGACATAATGCGCTCTTGTGCAGCGGTCCGCAGGGCCCCTGTCACCTAGGGCCCCGAAGGTTCCCCAACCCATCATGGGTCCTCGCTAGGGCACCCTTTCCCAAAAGGGCTTTGTTGATACATAATAGCATAATGTGTCTCCAAGATCGACTGTAAGACATATATCATAGTATATCCAGTAAAGGTTTAATCGGAGCCCTGTCGGCCTGCCCCCCCCCCTTAAATTTTCCAATTGTTTTAAAAATGGAAATTATACTCGCATTTTAAATCTATGAGTGCCATTTCCGGCCACTTCGAGATGCCGTATTCATAAATGATCTTACCTTAGCCCCAACCATGCTGGGGCTGAGGTGGCATGGTGTGTGAATGTCCCTCCCTACCCACATTCCCTCTATTTTGAATACCTTGATCTGCAACTGATAGGCCTATCATATAATTTATTTTGTTTTTAAAAGCAATCTAGAATACAATGCCAAATATTAGAAAAACGAGCACATTTAAATACCCACAATCAAAGTAGTGACCGGATAAAAAAAGGGCCCCCAGTCTCAGAAAGCCACAGGGCCCCGGGCCCATCGTTAGGCCACTGCCGGTGTGGTGCCCAATCACCACCAGGAGGACCTCACTGGAAACAAATATTCTTCCGACTTTTGTGGGTTTTCCTTGGTGTTTACACCGAATGTGTCCATTAACCCATAAGGGACAGATATAGAGAAAGAATTTTGTTTAGAAATGGTGGAGACCACAGACATTTAAAAAAAAAGCTTGTTTTGGAATAGGCCTACAGTGAAGTCATGCTCCCTTCTTTCTGGTCTTTCTTTTCTCTTTCTTCTTTATTTTTTGGGGGTTGGGATAGACCCATGTCTCCTGGACCCACCCTGAAACGATTGATTGAACGATTGTTTGATAACACTTATTTGTATTAGCAAAGCCAAGAAAATGCACGTGCATATGCACATACCTAATATATATATATGTTGCACGCAAATATTCAAATTAGAAATGTGTGTGCAAAATATTATTCATACAACATTTTTTGGCATTGTCTAATAATTAAAGTCTTTTCATCCTTAACACTTATCTCTAGAGGGATTACCCACCCGGTGTCACTTCGTGAGCAAAAATATTTTACTGATATGCATGGTGCTCCTAACATAATGTTTCGGCCCGGGACTCACGACTCGTTGTTGCACCACTGGGAGGACCATGCCTATTAATGTTATAACAAATCAATCAGCCAATCAAACAGCACGTAACATAACGGTACCATTGTTCATACAGTAGTTACAAGTATTTACTTGTTTATTTGACATAATTAATGGCGTACAAGTATTTACTGTATGCAGAATCATCAATAGGCCTAAATAGGAAAACACAATATACAGTACTGTATTTGCCTTGGCCACCATGAAGTAAGAGTGGGGCCCCTGGCCCATCCGGGGTTCATTTGGACTCGGAGGAACTAAGCATTTCCCCAGAAAGCACACAGGTGTACATATATCTGGTCAAACCTCCATAATAAAATGATGGGTCGTAGTTGGACTGACCCCTTCTAATAAATCAGTCAAGAGTGTGTTTGTGGGATTTTGTTCTATTTGGTTTTTTTGTTTTTGTTTTTTTTTTTCGGAAAAGGCGTTTTAGTAGAGTGATGGGTAGTACAGTAGTAAGAAGGGCTCGGCCTCCGTGGCTTCTCAAGGACCCATTTGAACTGGGACTTGGCCCATAAAGCACATGTATTATGTGCGTGATAGTAAAATGCTAGTTAGAATTAAGAGAACCCACCCACCTCCACCCCGAGAGCTCACGAACATTAGGCAACTGGGTCCTGTTTATTTTTGTATACAGTATGCCATAATTAGATTTACAGGACAATATATGAAAAACTACACAGTTTCTGACATGTATATACCGGAAAACATAACTCATCATTGGCAGAGCTTTAAAATGATACCAAACACAACAACTTTTGGTAAGTTTGATTTTTTATATTTTTTTTCATATGACTTTATATATTGGTCTATATCGCTGTAAATATGTATTATGTTGTTCAGGTGTAATGACAATAAACGATCAGTGTATAATTCCCTTTCCTTTGACACCAATTATGACCATGTTTTATGTGGTGCGTCAGCCATCTTGAAATTCAAAATGGCGACCGATGACGTTGGGACAAAAATGTCACCTAACTTGTTTGAATTCAGCGCAGTAAAAATGATAAAATTAGTCAATAAAATCTATTTTTGCACAAAAATTTATCTGGATTATATAGAAAACTGTACTAGTAGCTTATACTTGTTCCTATTTTATGTAGGCCCTACATTTTAAGTATATTTTGCAATTATTTTAAAAACAAATAAACACTAATTTTTTAATTATGTTCCATTCTGTCTTGAGTGACAGTAGTTTTTATATGTCTAGTTTGTTGCCTGTCTAGAAATTATGAGTTTAGACAAAAAATTACATCTGTAGCTTATTTAGTTCCAATTTTATGCACATTTGAGATAAATTTGGCGGCCATTTTGAAAAATGGCCCAAATTTGTATACAAGCCGTAAAATCAAGTGTCTTAGGGTGACCAGAAAGGATTAATTTGGATATCTGGCTATGTGGATTGCTTCTAACATTCCACTCCCCCTAACTCATTTTTTCAGATTTTTTTTCTAGTCTAATTAGAGTTTAAATGTGGTTATATTATGCTAGTTTGAGGGTTTACCGTAAGCCAATCAGTTACACTTACTATACATCTTCGTGGTCAACATAAAGAGAACTAGAACGTCGCTTCATTAAGAGTGCCTACCTCCCCCCATATGCTTAAATACAGAATTCACGAATGCAAGCGATTTTTTCTGCATGCTCGAGGGTGGGTTTCAAGGAAACTTTACAGACGCACGTATACAGACGTCAATCGACATTTGGTTGCTCAACTCAAAAAAGAACTTTTAAGGTTCGTTAGAAAATGAAAAAAAAATCTATATTTTATAATAATAATAATAATAATAATAATAGGTCAATTTATAAGGCGCAAATGAACAAGGTGTAAGCACGAAATAATAATAATAATAATAATAATAATAATAATTAATAATAATTAATAATAATAAATAATAATAAATAATAATAATAATAAATAATAATAATAATAATAATGACGATGATGATGACGATGACGATGACGGCGACGGCGACGACGACGACGACGATGACGACGACGACGACATTGCAGCTTTCGTAAAATGTTTGTTTGCCGACGTTGGGAAAAACCAATGAAATGGTGATACAGTAGTTCTGGAAGATTATTCTCATTGTTTACTTCTATTCAACGTCTTCCGTATCAACTACTGTATCACAATTTCATTGGTTTTTCCCTTCTGTTATACAATAATGATACTCGTTTACTACACTTCCTGTTAAACTTTCTCATTCTTTGTTTGTATACTTTAATTGGCGCCGTTCTCTTTGCAGTGCACAGTAGTGCAGCAGCATAAAGTTGGAGTTGAATAGCTTGGTGGTTAAGATGCTTGATTTCCAATCCCAGGGTCCTGGGTTCAATTCCTGTCAGTGTTGCAGGATTTTTTCCCACGACCAAAAACTCCATTCCCTAAATCTCCAAACCCTATATCCTGAAGTGGAACATACTGCCTAACAGGGTGCCTGTTTGTACCCAGATGTAACAAAGACGCTGTTTCTACATTGGTGGAGGTTAAACTCATCCTGGATGCCTAATTGTGTGCTCTATAAGCTTAAGTATCATGCATATATTTATATATTTTAAACCCCTCAAGGATAAATGGAATCGCCCATACATACCCTGCGTGTATTATCGGGTATATAAGTTTAAGTCACATGTATATGTATTTGTGTATATTTTATAGTTCATTTGTTGATAGACAGCCTTTCTTTAAGGTTTGTAATTTCTTCCTGAATTTATTTATATTTATTTATTTTAAACATACCCCTTGAGCACAAAATGGATTCGCCCATAAACGCCCTGCGTGTAATTGGCTATGTAGGCACAGGGTTGAAGCATGCAGTGTAATTTATATTGTTGTAAACACCATGATAATTGAAATAACTGTTTTCCAGGAAGATTTTGTTGAAAAATGGCCGCCATCTATGGTCTATGACAATATTAAAATCAAATAGGTTGACATTGAAAACATAGGGTTAACACTTGAAATTAAGTCTGCTTTAATAGTAGAGTTATGGTCATTTTTAGGGTTAAAATGGCAGCCATTTTGAAATTCCAATATGGCGGCCAAGACGATATTGAAAAAAATGGACCCTTGCATTTTTGGATTCAGCATACCCAAAATATCCAGAAAATGCAATAAAATTGCTTTGGGCAAGCTTATCTCGCAAACCTGTTTTTTTGGACACTTCTCACTATACTCAAAGGCAGTATATTGAGCATCAGCACCTTCCGCCCCAGGATAATTCCAGGGCTCCACTACCGTGTGCACTGCAAAAGGAGCAACATTGCGTTGACAGAGAAAAGTGGTATTTTTAATTTAATTTTTTTTTTTTTTTTTTTGTAAATAATATAAATTCAACAGAGAAACATCAAGGTTCTTCATACGCCTCGGAGAAGAGATGTAATTTTAAAGTTTTTTTAAACAAGTTTAAAGATCTAATATGTATGACGGAGCAAGGCAAAGCGTTCCAAAGACGTGGGGCAGCAATACTAAAAGCTCGATCCCCGTAAGAGTTATGACTTTGGTTGATGTAGAAATAGTTTGTCACAAGAGCGCAAATTACGCCCAAGAATATACTGAGAAGGCCGAATCATGTCAGCAAAATAGTCGGGAGCCAAACCATTTATACATTTAAAAACAATTAATATTATTTTTTTTTTTTCGGGGAGAGCTCCTTTTTTTTTTTTCGGGGGAGGCCCCCCCCCCCCCCCCGCCATCGGGGAGAAAAAGCACACTTCGTCGGGGAGAAAAAAAATATATGTATTTTCTACATATTATTGGACTCTAAAATCGATTAAATAAGCCTTTGAAACCCCTAAATTGTCAAAATT
>NW_022694730.1:36453-39171 GCF_011630105.1 Anneissia japonica | reverse complement strand
ATATATATATATATATATATTTATATATATATATATATATATATATATACATGCATACACACATACGCAATTTTATGTTTTCTCAATGTTTCTAGGCCAGATTGGGATATTCTAAGGCTGACCCGGCAATGGCCTCCGACGTTTTGTATGTCTCAAGTGGTAGGCATAAACTTTACTTTTCATATTAGTAAACTGCCTGTTAATTACTTCATGATAGTTTATTAACATTTTAATCAACCACACGTACTTCCGCTCTCTGCTCCCTTTGTAAAAAACATTTAATAATGTTGATAATGCATGTTGGTAAAGTTGGGTCATGTAAACCTTAAGCCTTATCCACTATTTATACATTGTTTACGTATGCCATGGCTCAATTATGTTTCGACTTTTGTCTTATATAGACCTTTTTATGTGCTTCTATTATGCTTATTGTTATAGTATAAAATTAATAATGACTACTAACGTAATAATGATAATGATGATGGTGGTGGTGGTGGTGGTTTTGGTGGTGGTGGTGATGATGAGGACGATGATAGCGGTTGTGATAATTATCATCTTCATAATACTGTAAGTCATTTATTCATTCATTCTATAATTGACGCGTACTGCGGAGTTTGATCTATTTACCAAAATAACCACTGGTTTTGGACAATCGATGACGACTATTACGACGATGATAATAAATGGTAATTTATGATGCATCATCATCATCCCCCTCTCGGAATAATGGTAATGTTAATGACAATGGCAGTGATAATGATGACAAGCATGGTTATGATGATGATAATGGGCGACGATTAGGTCTATGATAATAAAAATGAAATTTCACGTTTATATAATATTTTAATACGAACATTGCCTTACAAAAACTAATGCTACGAGGGAAAAGGAAAAGTATTTTTTTCTAATAAGATTTCTTTAACAGGATTTACCTAGCAGAGCATGTAATCCAGCAAACGTGACCACGTGGATAATCCGCGGACTTTGGTAACTATAATTAATAACATAATACAATAACAACTATGGACCTAATTTCAAATCAAAGTTAATTTTGGTCTCGGTGAATAAATTCTTCACCATTCCTAGTAATATACTTTTGAATGATCCAAGTAGTAAAAAAAAGCAAGCGTTGATGTAAACTCAAAAATATTAATAACGTAACATCCAAACAAAAATTCAACGAGTATTTAGGCCCATCTATAATTCAAAGTTTATTTGATAATATATTGTCAAAATAAATTAGCTTAATAAACAGATGAGATAAAGGTAAAAAGTGTTCGATTTATTAGCGTACGGTACCACATAATGTGTTTTTCACTTCCGAAATGGTAATCATATCGGGTTCTGCATCACCTCGTTCTAGAGCATCGGGTTAGCCCCTTGTCTTCTCAAATAGTGTTCTGGGTTCCTTAAAGTGCATAGCATGTTGTCTGTGTAGACTAGGCCATTCATAGCCTGTATAAGAGACATTTTGGTACTACCAACCAAAACAACAGAGAAGAGGGTCTCGAAGCGGGACTGATGTTAAGGCTCTATACTTATCTATTATTTCATTTCCAACTTATATACTAATCTTAAATTACAACAGATATAATAATTGACAAGGGCCAAAAGGTATACTTTGAAAATGACCAGTGAAAAATTGTAAATGAAATGGGTAAATCTGTGACTTAGAGACAAGGGTGCTCGCATTCAAAAGTGCTTTAGTTTAGTCCTAAAATAGATCTACCAGAATTATTTATATTAAATTATATTTTATAAATAGAGCGTTAGCAAATTTATCTCCATCCCATGCCTAATTGGGAGCCTAAATCAAGAATTATATTCCTAGCAATATTTATTGAGACTCAGTATTAATTTTACAATGTGTATATTGCCTACTAGGCCTATAAAAGTGACACAGGACCATCCTAACAACTGCCTTCCGCAACAGATGTTTGATTCAGCAAAAATCAAGGTATGATAAATAAAAACAACGTTCTTTGCATGACATTATCGAAACTCTGGCTGTGAAAATGGCTTGTGTCTTAATTCATGGGCTTAAAATTGTGTTTATTAATTATAGCCTATCTATTTTGTATACATATAATATATAGGCATATATGTGTATATATGTATATGTATATATGTGTGTATATATGTATATATGTGGGAGTGGTTGGTGCACCGGTTGTGGCTTGGACTCCCAACCTTGAGGTCGGGGGTTCGAAACTCTGGCTGTGCAAATGGCTTGTGTCTTTGGGCAAGGCACTTTATCTATGGTTGCCTCTCTCCACCTGGGTACCTGGTAGGTTCCAACACAACCTGCAGCTAGCTGATTACTAGCTGCAATATTATGGAATGATAATATAATTTCATTTACTAATTTAATTTGGTGTTCAATGTGTTCCATATGTGTTTGATAATTTGAAGCGCTTAGAGGCCTTGTAAAGGCATGAAGCGCTATATAAGAACGACATATTATTATTATTGTTATTATTATTATTATTATTATTATTATTATTATTATTATTATTATTATTATTATATGTATATATGTGTATATATGTATATGTATGTGTATGTATATATGTATATGTATATATATTATATATACCTGTACATACATATATATATGATGTATATATATATATATAGATATATATGTATGTGTATGTATATAAGTATATGTATATATATTATATATACCTGTACATACATATATATGATGTATATATA
>NW_022694730.1:26628-36439 GCF_011630105.1 Anneissia japonica | reverse complement strand
TATATATATATATATGTATGTATGTGTATGTATATTCATAAAAAAAATATTTTAGTATTAGTTTGCTACATGCATGTATATGAACATTTGTATGTATGCATGTATATAAACATTTTCATTCATAAGGATATTGAAAAGGACCTGAATAGGACCTGGCCATGTTTACTTACTAATCTGCCGTATACTTGGATTTGGTAAATGCTTTATTATTTCATGCCTTGTAAAGGCATGAAGCGCTATATAAGAACGACATATTATTATTATTATTATTATTATTATTATATGTATATATGTGTATATATGTATATGTATGTATGTGTATGTATATATGTATATGTATATATATTATATATACCTGTACATACATATATATGATGTATGTATATATATATATTATATATATATATATATATATTTTTTTTTTTTTTTTAATATTTTAGTGTTAGTTTGCTACATGCATGTATATGAACTTGTAAACATTTTCATTCATAAGGATATTGAAAAGGACCTGAATAGAACCTGGCCATGTTTACTTACTAATCTGCCGTATACTTGGATTTGGTAAATGCTTTCTATTTTAACTATTTGATAGGCCTAGATTTTAAATTAAGGTGATCTTATGATCCACTTAAATACATGAGGCCCATAATAACAATAACGAGTAATAACGATTGCATGGCCAATCAAATAACGATAATGGTGGTGATGAAAATGAGGTTGAAGATGCAGTGCCGTATGATCTCTCACTGGCTTAATTCATGGGCTCCCTTAAAACGCCCCCAAAAACGCTGAATTGGTTGGGCTTACGGTGGGGGGTTTTGCTCAGTTCCCACTGGGCTTTACCTGGATCCAGCCTCTATGGGGAGACAGGCCGAAGAAGCTTTAGCCAGGGTCTCAGGTCTCTTCGTTACACGACAGTGAAGATGGTGCTATGATGATAATGATGATAATGATAATCATCATTATTAAACATAATTACTCAATTTGAACAATAAGCAAACATTTTGGTAATAATATACAATGTATTATGGAACTCGTCAACAGTGTATTGACATTATACCCTATAAATATAAATTGTTGGTTATTTTTGCAATTTTTTTAATGTCTGCAGGCAACATGAATGGTGTAGACATGGATCATGTGCACAAGTCAGCCCTGAACTTCAAGGAGAGGCGAAATATTTCAGAAAAGCGATTGACTTACATAGTAAATTTAGTATCGATATGTAAGTACTGAAAGAACGTATGCGAACAAGTGTTGTTATAGGCGGCTATGCATATTATTTAATCGAAGTGCTCGTTCCGTTAACTATTTTGTCGGTTTAGTTATTATTATTATTATTGGACAAAAAGAATATTCATTCGTTTATCAAAATTTAAAAACTTTGAATGGTTTATATAATAATACGTCTTTTATTGCAAATACACCATATACAGTTAAAAAGCCCAAGGGCTAACGTCAGTGTATTGACATACAAAATCGATTGCAAATAATAATTTAAAAAAAATAAATTTTGAACATCAAAAAGGCACACAAAACAAAGAAAACAATTCATTACGCCAATAAAAAGTAAAATTATTACTATACTAATACTCAATTAGAGCATCTAAATCAATTTGATTTAATTTAATTTCCGAAATGTATCATTATTAGTATTAATTTAGTTGTAAGAATGATTAATGAATACCAATTATTAATGTTCATTAAGCATTCTTACAAGAGTGGAGATTGCAAATTGCAACATCACTGCGGAGTTATTGTAGCGATCAGTATTACCAGATGAAATGAACCCATGTGGATGAGCCGATTTAAGAAGTTTTATTTCGTAGCTGCAGCCTAGCTAACTAGACAAACAATTAGGCCTAAATAAATACAAAATATTATTGTAGGCCTATTTTATTTTTAAGGGCTTTAAGATCAGCATCCATCATACCCGGGAATGACTATTATGTGTCTAATATTACTAACGCCATCTACGACACTTTCAAAGTGTATCCTGATGTGATTTGCACGGCTGTAAGTAGATGAACTATTTTTGTTCTTGAAGCGATTTTTTTTATTCTACAGTCAAATTTACATTACTTCATATTTGTTTGGTTTATGTGGTTTAATTTGCAAATATGTTTAAATTTTTTGTAACAATACATTTCTTGTTTAATTTATTTATAACATTTAACCTATTTCGCATTTACGCTAAAATAATTGTATAGCATATATATTATATACACTGTTGGTTTCTTTTTTGTTCGTCTGTGTTTGCATAAAATATTTGTAATTTATTATGTCAAAATGAAATGGAAAGTTTTGAAACAAACAATTGTAAAACACGACTGTATTCTGCAGTTATCTGCGGTTCTGTCACAGAATAAATAGTTTCAGTTCCGCATTTAAAATTTCTACAATCTGTTTCAATTATCTAATAATAGGGCCACTGTAACATCAGTCTGTATAATAAAGTTATTAACCACCAATAAATCACCTACTGTATAAAGCAAGCGTATTTTAATTGTTTATTTTGTTTCTTTGAAATTCATGTACAGCGTATGTACTGTACTGTCTCAAAAAGAAGCCTATGCTATCTTGAAAAGAAGCCCTTGGATTTCATTTTGAGAGGGCTTCTTTTCAAGGTTACTTTTGCAAACAGAAAAAGAGAGGGCTTCAATTCGAGATGGGCTTCTTCTCGAGATTAAGCCCATTGGTTTTCTATTCGAAGTTTTACGATATTATATTATTTGTTTGTATCGATTACTCCAAAGAGGCATTTAATGGACCTTTCCGGAGTGTCAATAGCCTGGTTCTCACGAGAGCCCTTGTATCCGGATCGGGAGCTAACCGTTAGCGCTAGCCTGGTTCTCACGAGAGCCCTAGTATCCGGATCGGGAGCTAACCGTTAGCGCTAACCGTTAGCACCTGCGTGAGAACGCCCAATCGGTTAGCGGTATCCGAATACCGCTAACGGTTAGCAAGCGCTATCGGTTAGCAAGTTGAGCGCGATTCTATCATCAACCAATCACACGTACGCGTTTACAATTTTCAGTTTCTTATTGGCCAGTGATTCGATCATCATTATTCTTGGTATCCGGATCGGGATCTTGGTCGTATGGATGCACGGCAGCTAACGGTTAGCAGGATCCTGATCTTGCTAACCGTTAGCTGCCGTGTGAGAACATAGCCGCTAACCGTTAGCACCTGCGTGAGAACGCCCAATCGGCTAGCGCTAACCGTTAGCAGTATCCGGATACCGCTAACGGTTAGCAAGCGCTATCGGTTAGCAAGTAAGCACGTTTCTATCATCAACCAATCACACGTACGCGTTTACAATTTCCAGTTTCTTATTGGCTAGTGATTCGATCATCATATTCTTGGTATCCGGATTGGGATTTTCTCGTATGGACGAACCGCAGCTAACGGTTAGCAGGATCCGGATCCTGCTAACCGTTAGCTGCCGTGTGAGAACATAGCCACAAAAACTTACTTAACAACCGACCAATGATAACAGTGCCAGAAATAAGCACGTGTCCAAAACAAACACATGTTTTGTCCCACGAACGCACGTGTTTACGTACATTTACGCTATGATCTCATTCTTATTCTTTATTCACAAAAAAAAAATAATTAAATGAGTGGGCAAAATCCCGATCCGGATACCAACAATATGATGATAGAATCACTGGCCAATAAGAAACTGGAAATTGTAAACGCGCATGTGTGATTGGTTGATAATAGAAACATGGACACAGAAGAGAACTTATTAACTGTTGAAACAAAAATTCTGAACCTCACTCATCCAGTTTAACATAAACAATACAGGCTATGTTCTCACACGGCAGCTAACGGTTAGTAGGATCCGGCTCCTGCTAACCGTTAGCTGCCGTGCGTCCATGCGAGAAAATCCCGATCCGGATACCAACAATATGATGATAGAATCACTGGCCCTTGCTAACCGTTAGCGTATCCGGATACCGCTAACGGTTAGCGCTAACCGATCGGGCGTTCTCACGCAGGTGCTAACGGTTAGCTCCCGATCCGGATACTAGGGCTCTCGTGAGAACCAGGCTTCAATATTATAAATAATATAGGCCAATTATAATATAATCAAACAAAATTAACAAAATACTAGATAGTTAGTGAAATGCGTTTTTATCTTTTTATGGGAGCTTATAGAAACAATATCCAAGAGGCAAGGCTTAGGCTAGCGGAAAGGTCCACTTCTCATTGAGTATGAAAACGCATGATTTATTGCCTGCATTGCCAACGCTCATAAGTACTAACTGAGGATTCACTAAAAGTACCATATACAAGACATTAGATTAAAATGTTCATCTGAACTAAACGATTAGGCAAACGCCCTCACCACGCCAATTATATTAATGACGAATTATGTGTGTTTTCCATATGCAGGTACAGGGCCATCAATTCCTTATCGAAATTGGGATTTGTTTCGAGAAGGATTTTACGTTGAGGAATAGATGTCACTCGTCTAACCAAATGACGTTTCAGAATAACTTTCAATGCAGTACAAAATATCCCATTAATTATCCAAAATGAATGATGCTTAACCTACCGTGCTCATCAAGGTTGACTTAATGGTAGGCCAACAAAAGAGGGGAAGTTTAGGTTTTAAAGGGAGCACAACACTCCTCGTGATGTTTGAGCTAAAATATATTGTTGACATAGGAATGGATGTTAATAGTTTTTTGTGAGAGCTACTTCAATTTCTTATTAGACTATGATTAATAAACAGAATTTGGTATACCAAATTACAGCCATTTAATTATGGAATTTACTTCCTATTTCAGTTCAAAGAATATTATAATGAAAATTAATGTTAAGATTAAGTAATATTTGATTTGTCTTTTAATTTCTTGTATTAATGATTCATTGATTGTTTCTTATTCTGTATTGTATATTGAATATTTTGGACCACAATGGAAATAGGTTTTTGACTTTTTTGGACTTTACCGTGCTTTTATCCATGATTGGTTTTGTGTGTGTGTGTGTGTTCTAATAAAGAAATAAATAAAAATAAAATATATTACTTATATGATTTTATATATAAGTATTTCCAGCCACATACAATGAATAATAACCTGCCCAAATGTCGGCGTGTGTTGGGATAACATGTAACCAAAATATACTGTGTTGAGCGACTACTGAAAAATAAATTTATTTCAATATATTAATTGCTTACTCAGTATGTAAGATATTCTTTCATGAGAACGAGAACATTTATTAAGTTGGACTATGCATTGTCTATAAATGAAAAGCAATTACATCAAAGATTCTTATATAGGCTTCATCTGTTGTTTAAAACTTCTCGCTCTTATCTGCAAGGATGTTGATAGGCATTCTTGGATTCCTTAGGCCAGGGATGGGCAAAGGGCCAAAGTGAATTTTTGTTTGAACACCGAGGGCCACACCCAAACTTTGATGATTCCAGTGAAGCTTCCAAAAACCTGCTTTTACACAACTTTATTCTCAGTTTTAATGTTATTTAAATGGTAGAGTAAAAATACGGTACTGCTAAAATATAAAATGCGTTATGAAACTATAGACTGCTGTGGCAATCGTACTATCACGATTCTGTGATAAGATGATGTCTAAAAATTAGATGCTGTTATTTTCTATATGCCTGTTTCAAATTTAATGTTATGATATAGGCCTAGTCAATGCTGTTTAAGTAGGAATAAGACTAACAATCGCCCATCTTAGACGACGAGCACTTTAGAATAGAAATCAACTGAGAGTTCATGAACCGTAAGTTTTAAAGTACTTGTTTAAAAGAAAGACAATTGTCAAATTAATTGTTACACAATCAGATAAATGTGAGCCTATTTCAATAAATATTTTCTTTCCTAAACGCGAAACCTGAATTGTTTCGATCTTTGTCTCATTTAAAATTGACAACGATTCTGTGATAAGGTTGTGTTTGAAAGACTAACAATATCTTTAATATGCAAAAAAACTGAGGCAAGAAGCACAAAAGTAGGGGAGAGAATTGTGAGAGCATTGTGGTACTATTGGTTCATCATTATCTTAAGAAAGGACCAAAAGTCTCTACACAGTGGCGTATCTAGGAGGGGCGTGCGAAGTTGTATTATTTAGGGAGCGTGCGCCACTGACGCTACAAAACCAACACATGTGGAAATTCATTATTTAGTAAAAACATCTAAACTAATTCCTCCATGGTAAAACCGTGGCCGTTAACAGAGTAGTATTCAGTATAGGCATGGAGGTGGTATAGGTAAGTGGATCGTACCACGTACGAAAGCGAATTCATTAAATAGGCCTAGCCGAATATATATTGTAAAGTTGCCATGTTAACCCCGAAAATAAGTAAATACGTAACGAATAAGAAATATCAACAACCACAATAGAAGGCTACAATAAAGGGCTAGACTATCGTGAAAGTGTTAAATTTAATGATGTTCTGAAAGACTGGATTGTTGGAGACAAGTGATTGGTGTACAGTTAAATAAGAATTATGAAGTACATTACATCTGGCACGAGGAAAGAGTGTTGGGTGAGGTTTACCGGTATTAAATGAAATATAACTCGATTTGGATTTTGTCAATAATTATTTTATACATGAAAATGAGACTTAAGAAATATTATTCCGTTTTCTAATGAGATAAAGAGGGGGCAAGTCTGTCTTCGTAGTTGATATGCAATATTATTTAGATAGTGAGCAGAGTTCGAGAAATATCTTTGGACGGATTGAAAGGCGACACACGAGCATTCGGGAATTAAATAAAACAAGGAATGGGGTGACAATTAAAAGTTCATTTAATCATTTAAAGTAAAGTGTTTGAAGACTTCTGAAATAATATTTCCGAAATGAGAGTGCCATTTTAGATTGGAAGAAAAAGTAACGCCCATATATTTGTGTGAGGAAACATAAACATAGAAAATATACAGATTTATAAAGCGCCATTTACCTAGAGATGCAAGGCGCTGAAAAACAAAAAATGAATGCTAGAAAAAAAGGTAAAGAAAAAGGGTGATGCTTAAGCAGCTTCTGGTTCCATGTTTTTTATCTTATTACCTTAGCAATAATACACAATCCCATATTAAAGCCCGGGTGTGCTCGAAAACAGACACCAGAGAAAGAAAACCCACCTAGTCTCTATTTTCGAATGCCGGGTCTCTGTCTTCGAAAACCTGGGTCTCTGTTTTCAAATGCCCGAGTCTGTTTTCGTAATCACTACTCGAAAATAGAGACCTCTAAAACTCACAATTTAGCCTACCCATACTGCGAATTGGATAGGGCCTATATCCATCTATCTATATATTATAACTCAATGAAAAAGACAATGAGATGTCAACGACTTGGTAGACTTTGAACACAAATTTTATTCAAAACATGAATATTTCAACCCTTCCTCGGTCTTCTTCAGCATGTGTGACAACAAAATATAAGTTGGCTATTACAATAATTATGATAAAAAGCAAAGTATAATATGATTGGTCGACATTTTAATAGAATATAATGAACATAGTGATAGGACAAACACACTAAGGGGCGGAGTAAGAATAGAAATAATTAACAGATAAATTAATTGGGAACTGTATTTATAATGAGGCTAATATCAGTATGGGAACACAGATCTTAGTCGGCAATAACGATAATGGAAATAAACAATGACAGAATAAAGGTGCCACTTAAATTAAACCCCCTACAACATGATAAATAGCAAATAAACAAAAATATGTTAACAACAGGCAAGTTCTATAAGAAAGAGCCAGAAAGGCGGAAATAGAAACTCTTATTTGATATAGAAAAATACAGAAATATATATATATATATATATAGGCCTAATGACTAAATAGAAATGCATATACAAAACAATAATAGGCAATTAAAAAAATACAGATGTGATAGAAAATATATAAGTCAATGGGTCTATACGTTAAAATAAAATAATATTGGTAACATAATAATAATAATAATAATAATAATAATAATAATAATAATAATAATAATAATAATAATAATAATAATATTAGTCATATGAATTACTAAAAAGGATTAAGAATAAGGGAAATTATAGTCACTGATCATACCGAGGTCCTTGTTAAGTCGGAATATGTGGGTTTTGTGTTTGATGTGTCTGAGTTCTGATATGCACCTTTCATTAAGTGATGGGAAATTACTGGTAATGAGAGTACAGCGCATGTTATTTATAGAATAGCCGGAGGAGTTGAAGTGGTCGGCTACAGGGAAACCCTTACTGTGATTGCGGATGGATTCGGAGGTTGTCGATTGGCGAGTAGAGGAGGACTGTCAAATAAGTGTTCGATGGACTTGTCGACTTTAAGTTGGGTGTAGTCATTACGGATGTTTTTGGATAAGCGGTGAGTGTTAGTATGGAAGTCCATGACTAGGGGGATGCGTTGGGAGTCGGATTTAGTTGTTGGAGAGAGGAGATCCTGTCGGGAACGGAAGGAAAGCTCTAGTAAACTGTGATTTAACTAAGCTGAAGGGGTATCCATGATTAAGGAGGTAACCAAGAAGTTAGGTAGTAAAATCACTTTATTTGCCAAAACATTAAAATTAAATCAGTATAAAAATAGTCTCAATAATAAAATATATAGGCCTATAACAAAAAAAATGGCAAAGAAAGGAGCAAAACAGAAAGCCTAGGTCTTGCCTTTAAAATAGGGCAAGCAAGGGAAATAAAGACAAAACACAGACAGGTGACAGGACGAGAACAAGAGACAGGAGGACAAACACAAGAATCAGCAGAGAAAAATCACAAGTTAAGATCCACTTGGGTTCATCTCTGGCGTAAAAAATGCTGAAGGAGGAGACAATGAAAGTGTAATCAACTGGCTCAGAACAAATCCTCTCTCATTGCCAGTAATTCCCATCCCTAAAAGGCGCATATCAGAACTCAGACACATCAAACACAAAACCCACATATTCGGACTTAACAAGGACCTCGGTATGATCAGTGACTATAATTTCCCTTATTCCTAATCCTTTTTAGTAATTCATATGACTATTATTATTATTATTATTATTATTATTATTATATTACCAATATTATTTTATTTTAACATATAGACCCATTGACTTGTATAGTTTCTATCAAATCTAATCTATCACATTTAATTGCCTATTATTATTTTGTATATGCATTTCTATTTAGTCATTAGGCCTATATATATATTTCCGTATTTTTCTATATCAAATAAGAGTTTCTATTTCCGCCTTTCTGGCTCTTTCTTATATTATAGAACTTGCCTGTTGTTAACATATTTTTGTTTATTTGCCCCATGTTGTAGGGGGTTTAATTTAAGTGGCACCTTTATTCTGTCATTGTTTATTTCAATTATCGTTATTGCCGACTAAGATCTGTGTTCCCATACTGATATTAGCCTCATTATAAATACAGGTCCCAATTAATTTATCTGTTAATTATTTCTATTCTTACTCCGCCCCTTAGTGTGTTTGTCCTATCACCATGTTCATTATATTCTATTAAAATGTCGACGAATCATATTTTACTTTGCTTTTTATCATAATTATTGTAATAGCCAACTTATATTTTGTTGTCACACATGCTGAAGAAGACCCGAGGAAGGGTTGAAATATTCATGTTTTGAATAAAATTTGTGTTCGAAGTCTACCAAGTCGTTGACATCTCATCGTCTTTTTCATTGAGTTATGTATCTAAGGAACACAATTGGATTACATCATGCTATATATATATATATATATATATATATATATATATATATATATATATATTATATAATAGCCTATATATATATATACACACATATATATATATTATATATATAATTT
>NW_022694730.1:17496-25036 GCF_011630105.1 Anneissia japonica | reverse complement strand
ATATACAAAATACAAATACAAATACTCTTTAATCGCAATCTGCAAATTACAAATGATAAATTACAAATTGAAGTTTGACAAAAATAATATATGCACTGCAATCACTGCAATAAAATGAATTGGTAACCATCTTGATTGGTAATCATCTTGTTTTTGATTATATATACTGTATATAAACATATGTATATATAAACATTTGAAACAATGGCTGGATCTCGGTATTATGTATATAATACGGTATTATTCAAAATAATTGTTTTAATTACAAATTGAAAAGAAATAGAACCATAGAAATTCAAAATATATGCCTAATACACCTACGTATAGTAGGGCTATCATATTTTAGCCAGTGAATTTTTGTTTGTAATAATAGGGTCTGTGGTATTAGTGGTAGTGTGCCTAGGCCTATATGTATTTTATGTATAACAGTACGGAACTAGATTTCGATTGAGCTTAAACTCAATCAAACGTCCGTAATCGATCTCATTATGATAATATTTATGTAAATTGTTAATAGAAAATGTTTTGAAACGTTATGTTGTTTCTAGACCACCCTTTGAATTCTTGACACTGACACGGAATTGGCCTCCGACACTATGTTTGGGGAATCAAAAGGTAATTTTATATTGTATGCTTTAATTATAGTTACAGACGTAGCAGTATTCAATAATAAGCAATTAGTAGAGCTCCGCATAATACACTATAGGAAAATTATTATACGAAGGTTAGATTTAATGCTTGATTAAAATTTCCTGATGGCCTACAGGGCCCGAAGGAAATTTTTGAATACATTAAATCTAACCTAAGTATAATAATTTTTCATTTAGTGTACGATGCATGCTCTACTAATTGCTTTATAAGTCAATCGCCGTCTTTTAATTTTAGCTTTTTATAACCAACTGTTGTAGCAGTCATCGGTTGTTATAGTGATATGATCAGTATACATGTGCGTATTTACATTTAGCTGTGCATATGCTGATTTTTGCTCCTGCAGTACGCGTTTAATTAACTACACATAAGCAGTACAGTACGGATACGATGATTACGGTAAATATTGCGTTAGAAAAAAACTTGTTTGTAATGCTATTTTCATAGACTTTCGTCAAAAAAATAAACATTTCAGCATTCGAGAGAGAATAAAGTCACTGGACGTCCTTTTTAGTCGGTGGATGCAGACAGGTAAAATCGTGCGATGATGAAAACGACGAATAAGATAAAAAAGCTTATGATAATGATGGCGATGGTGGTGTTAGGAGTGATGATGGTTATGGTACGGCTGACGACGGCAACGGCGCTGACAATGACGAAAACGATGAGGAAGACGACTGCAAGGAGGATAATGAATATAATAATGACGGTGGTTAGTTACTAATGATGGGCAAGATAATTTTATTAATGTCAATGATGATGGTGTTGATGTTGGAAAATGTAATGAAAGTTAATGTTGTTGCAATAATGCCAAAATTAACCAAAATATTTTCATTATGATACTCCAACAGGTTCTAACAAGCAAGTCATGCAGAATCCCGGAAGACGTGAATACGTGGACAATCCATGGACTTTGGTAATAATACCATAAAGTTTTTTTTTTCCCTTATTCAATTTATTGCGACTCACAAAACATCAGACACAGATAAAAAAGGAAGCAA
Source organism: Anneissia japonica (assembly GCF_011630105.1). Lineage (NCBI taxonomy): Eukaryota > Metazoa > Echinodermata > Crinoidea > Comatulida > Comatulidae > Anneissia > Anneissia japonica. The sequence continues at coordinate 23,387 of NW_022694730.1, read as the reverse complement.
AGGGACAGGTTCCACAGACTCGAGGTCCAAACTAAGGGAAAACGCCCTGGACAAAAAACATCATATTACATGAAAAATACATATCAACTCTCATATATAAATACAATAATACATTTTTTTTGAATAACATGAAACTTTGGAAAGGAAACATATAAAAATGGAAATAAGAGCAGCAAGACCAAAACAGGGCACGGTCAATGGTTTCGCAGTGCACCTTTCAGCAAACACCAGTATAATTATTAATTCATTTGTTCGAATTTTTACTTGTATGTTTTATGTATTTATTTATTATTTTATAATTATTATGTTTATTTTAATTATCGTATTTGCTTTAGATGTGTATAAGAGACAGACCTAAGCTGGTCGAACGTCTCGTTTGGGTCTGTACCCTAGCTGCACTGATGAGGCCTAGAAGGCCGAAACGGATCCGTCTGCAGATATTGGGATTCCTTCCAGTGGCTACTGTACATTAGTCGCAACGCCTACTCCATCGAGCCACATGCCGACACGTGCATAAAACTGCCAAACGATATCGAGCCACGACCGATGCAGCAGTGGCCACTGACACTTCGGTATTTTTCAAATTTTTTATTTTATTTTATTTAATTTTTATTATTTATTGAATCTCTTAACAATCTCATGAAATCACCGAGCGATTCTGAACTTCCTTTTATTAAAGTAGTTAGTAGTAGTAAAGGTTATTCCACATGACAAGCGCACGGCAGAAAAAAAAAACTGTTTTTGGAAACATTTACTTTCGACGATACCAGTGCGTAATTACCAGAAACGACGAAACTAGATGGATAACTATGAACTGGCTTAGTTTCATTTTAAGCGCTGCTCTCAAGTGCCGAACGGCTTTTTTCATCCAGAAGTGCCGCTCTCAAATAAGCGCCGCGGTAAGTTGCTCGGTTTAATTAATAAAGGCCACCGATTTTCGAGATTAAATACTAAGTCACAACAAGTCAGAATGCTATAGGCCTACATGTAAAATAGGCCTATACATGGTACTATTTAAGCACTACAGTATTGCAGTTGGCTCCACTGAGGCCCAACATTTTATACGCTCGGTGCCAGTAGCCTAATTGGAACATATACGGCAGACTTACCGTAAGAGCATATCTCATCATTTCAACTATTAAATTAAAATTTTACTTATTTAATGAATTAATAGAATTTCCTTAAATTATAATATTCAGTTTATAATCACTATAGTATATATGGTTCTATTAAAAAGTATTTTCTATTACCAACTGTGGAATAATTGGGAGTTAAAACAAGGCAGTTGTATTCAGTGTGGTGGACTCAAAGGCTCGGCCGTACCCCTCTCAATTTTGTTTTTAATTATTTATAAAATGGAGAAAAAAAGAAAATACTGAAATATTAAAATTTAAGCCTGAGAGTGCCATTTTCGGATACCTTGAGGTGCCATAATCATATGTTTTTACCTCAGCCCAAAGCAAATAAGGCACAAGCCTTGTGGGCCAGGCGAAAATGATTGGCCATCAAAAGTTGGACTGCAATATTATTTACACTCTATTTTCCGGTATTATTAGGCCAGAAAACTGGTAATTATTACCATGAGGTCCATTCAATTAACATTTTTGGGCCATTTCCAAAATGTGCCTTGAGGCCAGACGATGCTTAATCCGGCACTGCCAAACCATGGTGGGTCTGAGATGGTGTAGTCATTTTCTGTGAACGTTCCTCCATGGGCTCCCTCCCTTTCGAATTCCTGGATCTGCCATTGGTCTTGGTGAAAATTTAGAGTGAATCTGTGAAGTGAATGTCAAGACGCCCACCTTCTAACCCAAGGGATTGGTTCAACCACTGTAAAATATCTTTATCAGAAAATTTTCCTTTGAAAAATTTATCTCATTTCTTTAGCATCATAAATATATACTCGTTAATAATGGTGTGTAATTAACTACTTGGTAAAAAGAATAAAGCTGATAAAACAAATATTTTTTTTAAGATGAAATATTTCATTTGTGTATTACAAACTGTAGGCCTGACAGAGAAAAGAGTCCAGATATTAACAACTGTTTACCACAACAACAATTTGATTATGACAAAATCAAGGTAGGCCTGGTTGATATAGATAAATAATACTGTAATACTGATGATGATGATAGTGATAATAACGGTGCTCGAGCACTTTTATTATTTATTTATTTACATTGTGTTACGCAGTGGTACAATGACACGCACCAAATTTGAACAATAAAACTTTTTTTTTTATTTCTTTATTTTTATACAGGATTAAAATATATCAGGTGGTTGTTAAAGCCTGTTTTTCATATGGTTCTGTTCAAAATTTAACTAGGGTTAAATAACAAATATTATACGTCACACTTCAATAAATATCAAATTCTAATAAAGCAGGGAAATAGATGGTAAAAGTGCGCTGCCAATATGTTATATGCGCATGAGATATTCCGTTCAACATTTTAATTTATATAAGAAAACTGGAAAGGTTAAAACGTAATAAAAAAAAATTGATAGGCAAAAGCTAAAATCAGTCAGAAATAACAGAGCTTTCGTCAGTGGGAAGTGTGACTATATTTGTAGTGGCCATATATTATGTTATAATACAGATAAACACCATTGTAATAACTTGTAACCATTTTTCTTCAAAGGATATAGAAAACGAATTGAAGAGGACCTGGCCTTCTTTTTCCATGCCTAATCATATATTTTGGTACTGATTTCTATTGTGAACTTAGGCTATGGTGGGATTGAAAACCAGAAATTATATTTTGTTAAGAAATTAGGCATTGGGTCTTTTTGCCAGGGCTTTACACTAGAGTATAATTTAAACTTCATGATATGTTTACATTATTGAAAATGATGATAATAAAGGTAATAGCATATAAAAGATGATAATAATATTTAATAATATTCATGATGATGATAATAGACTGCAAAATGGCCTTTGTAAAGGTGAATAAAGTATTTTATTTTGGGACACTTATATTGAGCAGACGTTTGCAAAAGTAAGATTAAGGATTTCTTTATATTATAGGCCTACACAAACTGTATTAACATTGTAAAAAGTCGTTAGTTTTGTTTAGATTGTGTTTTTCATGTTTTTAAGGGAACATGAATGGTGTACACATGGATCATGCTTACAGGACTGCGCAGAACTCAAGGGAGAGGAGAATTATTTCAGAAAAACGATTGAGTTACATAAGAACTATAGCATCGATATGTGAGTATTGAAAGAACGCAAATGATTATTATAAGCCTATGCATAATATTGATGTGCTTGTTTTATCGAACTACTGTAAATTAATATAATTCCTTCAGAATTATGTAATCAGTATGATAAGTATGTTGGAGTTGATTAGCAAATGATTGTTATGCGTATAAGACGTGCTTGTTTTATTTTTATTTTATCGAATTATTATTCACAATTATCTAATTAGAATGATCATAAAGATGTTGGAGATACAGTAGAACCCCTCCTTAGGGACATCCCTTTTCAGGGAACACCCATATTAAGAGGACACCACTATTAAGGGACACTTTTCTGTGAAACAAGGGAAAATATATCTTTTAACACCACTATAAAAGAGACAGGGACACTTTCTGAATGTGCAAAATGATCAAATCTATACAATTTAACGCAAGGAGACACTTATTTTTTCTATTGTTGCAAAACAACTACAGTAGTCACAAAATAAGAAACATTCATTTACATTTATATTGTGACACCCTTCATTCCTGATGATGACATAATTAATGTCGAAATATTGAATCCGTTAGCGTGCATTTCGATACTTGGATTATGTATTATCTGAGATTAATCAGTGAACTTTCGGTTTTGTATAAATACAATATTGTAAATTTTGCCAATCCCTACACTCTGATTTCTAAGTTGTTAACATCTATTGATAGTATTCCATGGCCGGCGGAACCAGGGTCTCGCCCCCCCCCCCCAGAGACAGAAATATATGTCTGGAGATTTTTGTATGATCGAAAAGAAATGTAAGTAAAGAAAGAGGGAAGAAGGAGAAGAGGGAGGGGAAAGAGAGTGTTTATGCAGTCCCCCGACCGAGTTACATTTTTTCTCGCAATTCACATTGGCGGATCTGGTGGTCAGGGGTCCTGAGCCCCCCCCCCCTTAGGCAAATTTTTTTTTATAGATCTACCTTTTCAGGACCCGTGAGCTGATTTTTTTTTGTTCACAAAAAGAGAATTATAAGTCGGGAAAGCTCATTCCCGCCATCTTAGAATCAAAATTTTGGGGTTCACAGATTAATGAAAAAAAAATAATACGTAAGCAACGTAGGTATCACGGTACACACATAGGCCTATTTACTTTAATAAGAATGAGAAAAATTTAGAAGACCGTACCGTTTTCAAGGGGAAAACCTTGAATTTCAAAGAACTTAAAAGTCATTAAAAGACACTTAAGAAGTCGGGAAAGCTCATTTCCTGCCATTTAGATATGAACGTTTTCCCGGGGAGAACCCCACCCGCTTTCTCTTTGGGGTTCATTGATTTATGTAATCGTTTTCATTTTTTTTATAGATCTACCTTTTCAGGACCCGTGAGCTGATTTTTTTTTGTTCACAAAAAGAGAATTATAAGTCGGGAAAGCTCATTCCCGCCATCTTAGAATCAAAATTTTGGGGTTCACAGATTAATGAAAAAAAAATAATACGTAAGCAACGTAGGTATCACGGTACACACATAGGCCTATTTACTTTAATAAGAATGAGAAAAATTTAGAAGACCGTACCGTTTTCAAGGGGAAAACCTTGAATTTCAAAGAACTTAAAAGTCATTAAAAGACACTTAAGAAGTCGGGAAAGCTCATTTCCTGCCATTTAGATATGAACGTTTTCCCGGGGAGAACCCCACCCGCTTTCTCTTTGGGGTTCATTGATTTATGTAATCGTTTTCAAGAGGGGGAAAACCTTAAATTTGAAGAACTTAAAAGTGATTAAAAGACACCTCAGAAGTCGGGAAAGCTCATTTCTCACCATCTAGGAATTAAAATTTCCCCGGGGGTGGATCCCACCACCTTTCATTTTGAGGTTTTTGGGAAATGCAAGAAAAGAAAAAGGAAAGAAGGAGGAGAGGGAGGGGAAAGAGAGTGTTTATCCCGTCCCCGACCGAGTTACAATTTTTTTCGCAATTCACATTGGCGGAGCTGGTGGTCAGGGGTCTTGATCCCCCACCCTCTCCCTTGGGCAAAAGGGGAAAAAAATCTAGACCTAACTTTTCAGGACCCGTGAGCTGAATAATTTTTTTGTTACAAAAAGAAAATTTGTTACAAAAAGAGTCAATATTTTCTCGGGGAAGTACCCCGACCCAATTTTATTTTTGGGGTTCATCGATTACTGGAAAAAAGAATACCGGTACGTAAGCAACGTATGAATAACGGTACACACATAATAGGCCTATTTACTGTAATAAGAATGAGAAAAATTTACCTGACCGTTTTCAAGGGGAAAAGCCTTGAATTTTGAAGAACTTTAAAGTCACTAAAAGACACCTCGGAAGTCGGGAAAGTTCATTTCCCACCATCTGGAATCAAAATTTTCCCCGAGGGAGAACCCCAGACCCCCCTTTTTCTCTTTGGGGTTTATCGATTCATATAAAAGGATACACATAGGCCTACGTATACTCATTTTTTTATGTATGTATACACACATAACAGGCCTATTTACTGTAATAAGAATGAGAAAGTTTACCTGACCGTTTTCAAGAGGGGGAGGGGGAAACTTGAATTTTGAAGAACTAAGGCATTAAAAGATATCTAGCTCAAAAGTCGGGAAAGCTCATTTCCCACCATCTAGGAATTAAAATTTTCCCGAGGGAGGGCCCGTCCCCCCTCCCTTGAATTCCGTATTGGGGTTTTTGGGTATATATTGTTGAGC
>NW_022694730.1:14786-17410 GCF_011630105.1 Anneissia japonica | reverse complement strand
TTTGAAAAACGTTCCGCCGGCACTGCTATTCTATGTGCATCCAATAGAAAGTGGAACATTTAAAAATAGAATATTTGGTCATTAACTTTGCATTTGAATCATGAAAAAATATTAACATATACAACTTTTGTAGCTTTAATTACATATAGGGCCTATGCTAATTTCATATCTTCCAATGAATTACTTTTTGCATTGCAAATTATTGTTATAAATTAGTTATAATTAACTGTAACTCATTCTTAGGTCAATTAAAATGAAATTATAAAGGATCTATGTCGTCATTTCACGTTTTTGGTTAGTGTCCCCTGAATGGGTACTCCTACTTTGGGGACACCCCTTAAGGCGACATTTTTTGTCCCAAAGGTGTCCCCTTTATAAGGATTATGACAATGATAATGAATACTATAATTTCGATAATAATGATGATTATGACTAATGATGACGAGCATAAAAATGATAACGATGGAGATTAAGATGTAATGATGTGGGTAAGGAGGAAAATGGTGGTGATATGATTTGGTGATAACCATCACGTTGTTATTTGCAATAATGATGATAATTAAATGTCATCATAATAATGATGATGGTAACCATGATGATGATTGTTTTTATATGAATCATATGATGATTATGATGGTTGTAGTGGTGGTGAGGATGATACCGATTATGACAATGGTTATTTTATCAAGGATGACAACAATGGGAATTTTGTTGGTTATGGAATGTTTATGATGATTATTTTTTTAATGACATAGCGAAGGGGGTGGAAATGATATTAATGATGAAATAATGTTAAATATCAATTTACAATGATGTTGATGGTGATGATGAACTTGAAGGATGATAGTGCCGCTGATTATTTTGGCGACTGTATGTTGTTGTTGTGGTGATGATGGCGATAACGACGACGACGATGGTATTGATGACGATAATAGTGGTAGTTATGATGGATGTTGATTATGATGAATATGATGACGACTATGATGACCTTTCAGGATTATTATAATGATGATGGCTATGATCGTGATGACTATGATGATAATCATACAAAAGAAATATAATTTTAAACTGTCATTATGCTATTCTTGATTGTTTTCGTGTCCTGTTTTAGGGCTCTGAAATCAGCATCCATCCTACCCGGGATAGAGTATTCTTTGTCTTATATCACCAAAGCAATCTACAACGCGTTTAAGATGGATCCCATTGTGCAATGTTTGACTGTAAGTTTTAAAATGGATATTCGTAGGCCTAATCATTCCACTTTTTGCATATATCCCGAGCTTATTTATGGTTCTTTAGCGGGGATTTATAGACGAATACCGTAAAGTAATATTTGATTTCTACACTTACACTTGACAGGTTCCATTTCACCAATGTTTTTTTTTTAATTAATTAATTTTTTTCAAAAACATGGGACAGATATTTATGTAGGTCTAGTTTTATTCAGTAGGACCGACTACATCAAATTAATTTGCATGTCAAAGCGCCCTCTACCAGACGTTTTATAATTCCATTTTGCTTTTCCTTGTACAGGTAAACAATACAGAATACCTAGCAGAAATTAGAATTTGTTTTCAGAAGGACTTCACGTTGATGAATTGCCCTGTTACGAAGTTGGAAGGTACACATGCATGTGGACCAGCAAATCTCATATATTACCCAGAAATGCATCACATTTAACCTTCGAAAACCGAAAGAGTTACCGTACAACTTAGTTGAACATTAAGGCGTGTAATTTTTTTTTTTGTAATTTTTTGTTGTTGTAATGGAATCGAGTTCACTAAGATTCAAATTAAATTCTTTCTCAATGTTTTACTCTGTGACTTTGAGGTATGGTTTCTTTTTGTTTTTAATTAAGTAAAATGAATTACACTTTTTTTTTAAATACTAGAAAAACCAACAAATATCTTTACCTTATGTGTAGATGCGACTATGCAAAACAATAGGCCTACAGTAGGTGTACTGTATTTTTGGGCCATGTTAACCGGGGCTTTTTTTTCTGGGCCCAATTTTTTCGGGGCCACTTTTACCTACATTCAAGTACAGTGTATAATACTGTACAATAATAATTTTTTTATGTTTATAAATTATGTAAAATGAGAACAAAATAAGAATATTTTGAGCCTGAAATTGGCCAAAAAATAAGAACACTGAGTCTGAGCAAAATTTTAATGGTTCTTATTTTTTAAATGTGTATCAGCTAGCCTTAAAGGTTCGGCGCAAGGTAGGCTAGAAAATGAATCGTCAATTTTAAACTGTATCAGTTTGGAAATCTGGTAGTATTATTTCATTGTTACTTCTGTATTTTATATAGTACATATTATGTGTAAAATACACATGAAGTAGGTAAAGTGAATTAAAAATACAATTGAGTTATATTTTCAATGGAACATCACAGCGATTAATTAGATCGATTATGAGAAATTTAATTATAAGAGTGTCATTTCCAGCAGAGATCCTCTCGTCTCTTCTCCATTCATTATTTTACCTTTTTTGATGGTGAATTATTCGGGGGATACAGTGTTCGAATAAAGGACATAATACATTGTGTACCATTTACTGTACTTTAATAATACTAATTAGTCATTATGACGATAATAAAGGTGATAACAACAACAACAACA
>NW_022694730.1:13780-14366 GCF_011630105.1 Anneissia japonica | reverse complement strand
ACTAGTATGGTAATAATAACGATATTTAAATATCAATTTTACTAACTAATTACTGATAATAACGATATTGAATGTGATAATAGCAATAATACAACAATAATAAATTAAAGATAATGGCCTACTTAGTAATAATAGGGTAATAATTTAATTTCTTTTAAATTCTTGGTCCTACCTTTTTTCGGCGCCTTGAGACGATTTTATTGTGGAAGGCGCACTACAAATATCCCACCATTACCATTACCATTAATATCGATAATAAAGGTGACAACAACAATAATATTAATAATAATAATAATAATAATAATATGAGAAAAATACCAATAAAACATTTCCCCAATAACAAGAACTTTTTAAATTACTATTATTAAAATAATAATACTAAGACTAATAAATAATAATAATAATAATAATAAATCGAAAATTATTTATTATTTATATGGTACTGTAATTGCTGCGAAGCAGCCAATTCATATTCTTGACAGCAATTTGACCTCTGAAAGGTCATTGTTTGTCAAAAATCAATCGCCTGAGACAACTGAAAAGCGGAGTTTCCTTCTTTCGTTCTGCCGGGTAAAATCAATTACTT
>NW_022694730.1:9517-13710 GCF_011630105.1 Anneissia japonica | reverse complement strand
TACTATATTTCTAGGTTTCCTATTTCTACGTTTAATCGGCTCATGTCTCAGCCACAATATTTTGAGGACAATATTATTTACGAACCCAGTTAAACTTATTTACTAGCCTATTTCAACGTGCTAATTGTTACATTTAGGCGACGCTTGTTGTAGACTGGCATAGTGTTTGCGGAAATAAATACCATTTTATACACATCATGCGCAGATCGATTCGCCAGCAGCGAGTCTTCGCCAGCAGCAGCGAGCCATTGCCAGCAGAGAGATGTCACTGCAGCAAAACACGATTGTACCAACGCTGTTCTAATAATATATAGACAATGGGTCGTGCTCATATTATTTGTTATATTTTTATTATTCATTATTTTCACTTGACTCGCATAAATAATTTTGTTCGAAGAACATTTTATGCAGTTGTACTTCGCAGCACTTCACTTGCAATTTGCAATTTCTAGTAATAATAATAATACTGTATCAGCAAAAATTTGAACAATATATAATGTTAATGCTAAGACTAATAATTAATATTAAAACTAACGGTAATAAAAACAACAATAATAATAACAACAATGACAATAAGTAAAGTAATACTTCAAGAATTAGTATTTTATACTTGATGAATTACTCCTTCTAAGTGTAGTACCAGTAAATGGCTTGTGGCCGAGTTGATTTGTGGCCGAGTTGAATTGTGGCCGAGTTGATTTGTGGCCGAGTTGATTTGTGGCCGAGTTGACTGTAGCCAAACTTTTTGTGGCCGAGTTGACTTGTGGCCGAGTTGGATCGAATTCGGCCGAATACCCTTAGGCCTACCCCAAGAATACGGAGACTGCCGTTAGAAATTTTGTGGACATCACAGCCTGTAATACCCATGGCTCGAATGCCGTAGAGAAAATAGTTTTTCTTGCTGGCGAAAATAGAATTTTTTCTAGCCCTATGCTGAGACGTACGTAGATATTCTCTATGGCGAAAATAGATCTCAAGCATTGAATAAGTTATTAGGCAAGGAGGGTTGCCAGATAGTCGATAGGCTTCACGGCCAAACACACGCCATCTCACGGCCAAATTCGGCCAAACTTTTTTTCGATATCGGCCAAAATTCGGCCAGATTTTAATCCGATTAGAAGACAACAGTGGGTACATTCATTTTAAATACTACAAAAATTATACGAAAATCAGCGGTCATTCGTTTGAAATTGAAGAAATTCAAATGATATACACAGAACAATGTTAAAAATAAATAGCCTATCTTCTTAAGTTGCTGGCATGCAGGCCAATTCAGGGGCAAATCCAGAGATGTCCGAAAGGGGAGGGCCGGGGCGAAAGTGGGTCTGATCGAGATAACACCATCTAAGAGGAAATTTGTCTTTTCTAGACGCCCGAAAATAACCTGATGCATTTGGGCGATCAATTTTTCTTTTTTTAATTTTTTTTTTACCACCCCTCCCCCTTAAATCCACCTCTGCTATTTAAAATCACAATATTAAGATTGATCTAAATTTGATTTAAATGTATTAAATATTAATGTACATTGTAGTCGATCTATAGCAAACATTTTAAGGGCCTGTTATTGGCAAATCCGTGGCTCTCTTTAATTAGAATGAATTAAGTTACATAGTTAGGTAACACAAACTGGTGTTAAAACAAACCTATGAAAACTTTAATAAATACTTTTTATCTAAACTTTTGAAATTCGCCTCTGAATGTTATTGTCGCAGTACTCAATCAATGTTTCTATCAGAATTATCTTCTTCATTATCATATGCAACCTAACTCCAGAAGAAGACTTCGAAGAAGTCTCTGCAAAACTTGCTCGAAATTGGAGGTGCCATCGGACCCGAATGATCACATCGAACATTTATATATGGCACTCTACATAAAGAACATTGCGGCACCTAGGGCTATACAATTCGTTCAACGCCAGTACAGTATTTAATTTATATTCAAAAGAAATTCAAAAGAGATAGGGCCTCCATATACAAAGACACACAATATGGCACAAAGTTGCAATGAACTGTTATCTTTTAAATAAACTCTCTTACGTCAAATCGGCTGGGAACATAGATTAAGTGTTTAGTGCAAGTACAAACAAAGGTACAAATTTAGAATCAAATATAAAATTTAAGCTAACAAAAACAAAATATCCAAAAAAGTCTATGTTATATTAGGGCTATATTGAAAAAAATGTAAACTTTTCAAAAATTCGGCCAAATATAGTTTGGCAGTGACTTTTCAAATGCTACGGCCAGGCAAATTTTTATACGGCCAGATTTGAGGAATCTGGCCGTCAAAAAGGCCAAATGGCAACCCTGGCAAGGACTGCAACTTTCTAGTTGAATATTCATGAGTATAGCGTGCCCTCTATTGACTTCTGCCTTAAATGACGAGGAAAAACATTTTCGCCGGTCACATAATTACGGTAGTCGTGGTCCATTATACAAATCATACTACAGTATTAGAAAATGATTGAAGCTTAAGACGTAGTATGTTATTTTTTTCAGAATATTTAAACACTTCGTATAGACTACCCTTCTTCATTGGAATGTTCGTCCAGAAGCCTATTCTGGACGAATCATCTTGTTCTAATGTATAATATACAAATAATGAATGTTTATGAACGCAATGGGAAGAATATTTTCAGGAGTTAAAAAATTGACTGGTCCATTCGACAAGGCGGAGCCGTGTTGAATGGAACATTCAATCTTTCAACGGATGAAAATATGCTTTCCATTACGCGAATAAAAACATTCATTATTTGTTTTATAACACACCTAAAATAGATTCTTGTCATTTGATATTTTAAGAAAAAAATCAACCTTTTTATCTGAATGGAGGTTCTTGTCATTTGATATTTTATAAATATCAAATCAAAATCTACCCCTTTTCTACATGGAACAGCCCAGCCTCCCTTTAACCATTAAAAAGATTGTATTAGGTTGAAGCAGGGACGTATTCAGGGGGAAGCCGTGGGAGCCGCGGCTCCCCCCCCCCCCTTGAACACAGGTTAAAATTTTAAACCTTGTTCATGCCAGCCAATACAAATTCTTTCCTGTGATCACTCAAAATGAATACTTCTAAAATATGTAAATATACATCAGCACACGTTAACATATACCTAATAGGCCTACAATAGTTATAACTTATAGGCCTAAGCGTGATTTTTTTACGCAAATTACAAATCAAATTGAACATGGTATGTCATAAATCATTTTGCTGTCCTATGCTATGGGATAGTTATAGTCAACTCTGAAGACGGCATGTCACATTTTTGCAATAACACATTAAAGCAAAACAGGGAGTTTGGAGTTGATTATGATGTACAATTTTTAATTGACTCCTTCTACTATAGGTTTGCACCCGTGCTCTGATAGAAACCCACCACAACCGTCTATCTGCAGTAAAAAGCCACCGGCTAACCTGATTGTCACTCAGTGAATATTCGTTAGATCAATTTTTCACTACACCTGTACACGATAACGCAAAAATTAATATGTTCGGGTTTATAACGGCTACAGCTCAGGGGGTTGATTTATCAAAAATCATCTTAAATTCGTCTTAAATCCATAAATTCCAGGCCAGGTCTTTTAAGATACAGAAACATGAAATTGTATGGTTCAGTTTTCTTTGTTTTATAAAGCTTTGTTAAATAATACCACAACACTACTATTACTACATAGTAGTAGTGGTAGTGGTAGTGGTAGTAGTTGTAGTAGTAGTAATAATAGTAATAATGGTGATAATAGATAATAATACTAATAATTTTTTTTTTAAGTGAAAAATAATAATTTATTAATTAATTAAAGTGAAGAAAATTGTGCTAAAGGCGAAAAAGATTATAGTTAGGCCTAAGTTGTCCTGAGTATTAAGTAGATCCCTGATAAAAGATCATGAGAAATTTGTTGGGGTTTCATTTTGACTATATAATGGTGATGTGATGATGATGAATTTTACTATATGAAAGTGTCATTTCTGGCCATCTAGAGGTAATATTTCCTCAAATTTTTCGCACCTCAGCCCCAACCACGGTGGGACTGAGGTTGATGTGAAATCACTGCTTTGAAGTATGTAAAGTACATACTAAAAGACCGTGTTTATAAACTTTATTTTCTATTGTACATCACACATATTATTAAGACCTCTATGGTTGCCGAAAATCCCTGATAAAAGAAAATGAGAAATTTGTTGGCGCTTCATTTTAA
>NW_022694730.1:0-9506 GCF_011630105.1 Anneissia japonica | reverse complement strand
GTGATGTAATGATATTTTAAGCTACTAAAAGTGTCATTTCTGGCCATCTAGAGGTACGGTACTATTTCCTCGAATTTTCGCAACTCAGCCCCAACCACACCAAATGTCCCCCTCCACCTTTCAAAATAGATCTGCACCCTTCCCTGAGTATGACATTAAACTCCATTGAGTCGGCACCTGACTCAGAGTATGGCTTAGTGACTGCTAGGTGAAGGTGCATAAATTTGTTTTTAGGATGTGATCGGTTTTTCATGCCCATTTTTCATGATTATGACTTACTACAGTATTTTGGATAAAGAATGTATTGAGCAGTGGCGGATTCAAGGACCCCCACCCCTGATTTTTTTAATGGAAAAAAGAAAATTATATTCAAATTTAAGCCTGAGAGTGTAATTTTCGGCCATCTAGACTTGCCCTAATCATAAATCACCATGGTTGGGGCTGAGGTGGGTCGTTCCTCATTCTGTAAAATCCCTCCCATGGGTCACTTCTCTTTCGAATTTCTAAATCTGCCACTGTCCAGTTATTATTGGTAGCCTTACTAATATTTATGATGTGTATATTTGTGACTTTATCCTCTCAAAACAGTCCTAAAAACGTTCAGAGTGCGATGCCCCACACCCCAGCCGTAGGGAGGGGGATACCCCACCCCACTGATCCCACTCGGTACTAGGTACTTCGCATAACGGCTCCCACCCTTTCAAAATCCTGGCTACGTCCCTGGGTTGAAGTCATGTCGTGTAGGCGCCGTACAATGGAGCGAAATGGATGGAACAAAACAGCACGGATGGAAGTAAAAATGCACGGTAAAACTAAATTTTCATGAGTGACGAAATTGGGTAAATAACCAATGTCACGTGATGCATAATCCACCAATTAAATGACAAGGATCTATTTAGGGATGTTATAAAAATATCTATAATATGGGCCCACTGATAATGAGATGGCTTCTTAAATACTCGTTGTGTAGGCTATTTGATTTTTTTATTTATTTTTTTTTCAATTTTTTTTTTCTGTTTTTCAATATGATTCGTGGTCTGAATACTCTCAGCGCCTTGAGACGATTTTACTGTGGAAGGCGCACTACAAATATCATACCATTGCCATTATGGGTATCTAGATTCGGCAAGACCCAATTAATCTTAAAAACGATTAATTTCCATTAGGGTCACAATGAAATACTGTCAGTCCTGAATACTGTAACGGGAAGGGAAAAAGGAAAAAATGTGAAGAAGTCTTGCAGAATACATATATACATTTTGAGGAACTAAGCATGATTTTGTTGGTGTTTAAGGTTATTTAGTAGATGTTTTATAATTTGCGTTTAATGTGAAATTGTCTGTTTCCTTCCCAAAATCCGAAAGGGCATGTTAGAGATGCAGTTGTTGGAAAACATATACTGTATTTGTCTAAAACAGAATATATTGAAGAAAATTTTAATTCTTATAGTGTAGTATGACAAACTATTGTTTTATGTCTCTTTTGACACTATGGTGGGATCTCAAATTTAAAAAAAAGTTTAGTGATTTATTAGATAATTAAAAAATTGGAACTGAATGAAAACAAAAATTAGGCCCTACTATATATTGCACTCAGGAATTCTGCAACCCAATTCAACTTGTTCAACTGTTGAGAACCTCGAAGGTTTTTACCTATACCTCACTTCAGTAGCCGATCCTGACGCAAATCTGCACATTTATGCATTCATTATGTTGTGTCCTGATAATTATTCTGTAAAAACTCCGAAGATCAATACGTCTGATGCGCAATGCTTAGCTGTACGAGTGGGTATGGTATGAGTGTGCCAGCTGCTAGTAAGCATCGTACATGCTTATCCATACTTTTACGGCAATGATCTATTAAATGTTTACAGTGATGTCCAAAAACAAAAATCAATGCTGCAAGTGGACTTAGTTGCGTTTATTCCAAAACGTTTCCAACACATTCTCAACAGGGCTGCCCTGTTTCTGAACTGAGAATCAAACCTGATTATGTGACCTTCCCATGCATGAATATTTACGGACAGTGTGATATTTTCAAATTATTTCTTACTTACAAATCTCTGTACTGAACACATCTCGCTTGCGTGGCTTAGCAGATATTTCCGTCTCGCCGTCTGTTCATCAACACTTTCTCTCTGTTTCTTAACGGTCTACCTGGGGTGGATGCAGGGGGGGGGGGTGCAGTCGTACTCCCTTAAATTCTATTAAGAAAAGTAATCGTTGTATAATATTGTTGATACGAATTATTGGTATTATGAGAGTGCAATTTCCTGGCACCCAGAGCTCGATATTCTCAAAATTTTCGCGCCTCAGTTGTTGGGGCTGAGGTGAGGTGGACTCTTCAAGGACCCATGGGCACAGATCACTGGGGAAGGGGAACACGTTCTCCTCTTCCACATATTTTTAAGGGAAAAGGGTTGGTCCCTCTCACTTTTCGGGAATCAAGAAGATAGGGGCCTATGCCTGAAAATTGTTGAAATAAACTGCATAAATGACTCGGGTTTTACCGAAAGAGCACGAGGCCTACAGCCAGAGTACATCTTATTTTAAAGCAAGACCGCTATACTCTGCCCACTAACATCTGAATTACCGTACCTATCATATACGATTCGAGTGCGCGTACCTTTATTATAATTTGAGAAGTATGAGAAAAAGCGCAAGCGTGCAAAGATAAAATTGATTTTTGGCACATGAAGTAGGTAAAGTAAATACATCAACGAAAAGAGTTTTATTTTCTATGGTACATCACAGCGATTAATTAGATCGATAATAATGAATTTTACATAAGAGTGTCATATCCGGCAATCTAGAGGTACAATTTCCCCAAATTTTACCACCTCAGCCACAACTACGGTGGGGCTGAGATGCGTGTGGACTCGCAGTTTTGAAATTGGTAAAGTAAATACATAAAAGACATGTTTTTAAGTTGTATGTTCTATGGTACCGTACATCACACAATAGATCTTTGTGGTTGCCGAAAATAGCTGATGAAAGATCATGAGAATTTGTTGGCGCTTCATTTTGACTATAAAATGTTGGTGATGATGAAAAATTTTGTGTCATTTCCGGCCATCTAGAGGTATTATTTCTTTAAATTTTCTCACCTGAGCCCCAACCATGGTGGGGCTGAGGTGAATGTGGCGACACAGATTTGAGGTAGGTCAAATAAATTAAATACATCAAAGAAAGTTTTTTTTTTTTCTATGGTACATCACTCATAATAATTAGATCTCTGTGGTTGCCGAAAATCCTGATTAAAAATCATGAGAAATTTGCTGGCGCTTCATCTCATAGCCATTATCAAGTTCAAATGTTTTCGATTTTAATATAAACATAATAAACATATTACATTTCACAAGATCACCCGGAAATATAGAAGTTTATCGTTGAGTTGCAACTTCGAAAAATAGACCTATGTTTAGCTTTTGGTTCTACTTTTCCTACTACTTTCTACCACTGCAATTAAACACATAATTATTGAAGCACTTGATTTTTAAAGTGATATTTCAAGTTTTCATCATGTGATTTTATCGTGTACTCAAAACCATTATCAAGTTCAACTGTTTTCGATTTGACTACAAATAGGCCTATAATAAACATATTACATTTCACCCGGAAATATAGAAGTTTTTTCGTTGAGTTATACTTTCAAAAAACAGGCCTATGTTAAGCTTCTGGTTCTACTTTTTCCACTACTTTCTACCACTGCAATTCTACCACTGCAAACACATAATTATTGAAGCACTCGTTTTTTAAAGTGATATTTCAATTCTAAGTTTTCATTATGTGATTTTATCGTGTACTTATAACTATTATCAATTTTAAATGGTTATTACTATAAATAGAAGCATATTACCTTTTACAAATCACCCGGAAATATAGAAGTTTTTTTGTTAAGTTACAATTTCGAAAAATATACCTATGTTTAGCTTCTGGTTCCACTTTTCCTACTCCTGCAATTAAACACATAATTAGTGAAGCTCTCGAAAGTGATATTTCAATTCTAAGTTTTCATCATGTAATTTTATCGTGTACTCATAACTATTATCAATTTCAAATGGTTTCGACTTGACTATAAATATAAGAAACATATTACCTTTTACAAGATCACCCGGAAATAAAGACGCAAGTCCCCCAAATAACGTACGATTGTTTGGCATTTTTACGCAGCCTAGCTACATTTAAAACCATGTTTTTAAGCTGGGTTTTCCTTGGTATTTCAGCATTCAGTCTGACTGTTTTATCTGGTAGTGGGAACCAATGCATAAAAGCACAAGAGCTGTAAGTACGTTGATACTTTTAGTCAAATGGAAGGTTGTACCGTAGCTTAGCTACAAAATTTAATAAGCTTTTTTAGCTTAACAATTGCTGCTCCACTATGTGTGAACTTATAATAAGGCAGTTGTATTAGAGATTATTCACAAAATTTGTTAAAATTGTAAATTGAAAAGGAATAGAATTTATTTTTTTGTTATTTTAGATTTTTAAAATGTGCATGCTTAACACCTAGGCCCAAGGCAATTATATTTACAGTGATATAAAATTTAAATATGAAAATTTTAGCATGTGCAATTTACAATGGTAGTTTATTTAAAATTTCAATTAAGTATTAGTAATCGACCTCATTTTAATACGTATATGAATTGTATAATAAAAAATGGTATTGTTTTGAAACGTTATATCTAGACCAGCCTCGGAATTCTTCATGCTAGTAGAGGAATGGCCTCCAACGTTTTGTTTGAAGAGACAAAAGGTAATTTAACGGAGGGTTTCGGCACTTTCTTCTCATGTAAAGACGTAGGTATATTCAATGCCATACATAATTTGCTTAAAAAGTGTATAGGTCACTCAAGGTAAAGCATTAAAAAAGAAAAAAAAAAAACAGTAATGCTGGATAAATAATTAGGCCCAATCATTTTCTTTTAGGAAATAAGATCCAATGATTTGGAAAAAGAAATCAGCAGAGAGTGAGCTCAAAGAAGAAATAGAACGTGAAATAATATTTTAGTTTTTCGTTTTAGATCTTTTTTAAATAGTTGTATTTAATGTGAAAAAAAAGAAAACTGATCAATTATAAAAACTATTTTTAATTTAACAGAGGCCCTCCACAATCAAAATTCAACATATTAATATAGAAAAATCAAGTAATATTTATGCTCAAAACCATCAAATATCAACAATAAAATAGATAATGTATCAAAAAAACATTCTAGCACTTTTTCCGTTCAAATATCCTGACAGGAAGAACAACTTGAGACAGAGTGGATGAACAATTAAAAAATACAAACAAAAATAATCAAAACTAATTGTGGCAGGAAATGATGATGATAGTGAATACGACGATTAAAATACAAATGAAAGGATAACTAGACTTACTATATCTGTTTGTAAAACAGAGCATAGGGCTTTTCCATAATAAGAAGTAATGTTGCAATTACGAAAAAAATATTTTAAAAGTCTAGCGTAAAATAACACAAGAAAAGCAAAAATGAAATCACACAGAAAATTATGAAGTTAAAGACATGAAAACCAGCTCAACGTCAGGGAAGCTCAAACTATGACTGCTATTAATATTAAAAACATGTAGAATAATGTCATAATTGATATGCACATTGTTGATACTGATTTTGCTTGGACAAGGTTTGTAGAAAAGTGACCAAATCCGATAAGAAAAACTCTGTGCAAAAAATAGCGGGATGGGAGAAGAAAAGTAAATTAGAACAAAAAAAAAACAAAATATAGCTGCAATGGGAGTGATATGGAGACTCATAACCATTGCGTGCTATATGAGCCGGCCCTGTGTAGGTCAGTGCATTTTTAGTTTATAATAGCAATTCAGTGATGGAAAGCGAATCTTATCACGGTAATATTGCGTTTAGAATTATAGCTGCGGCTGTTTTAAACACTTTTTATTTAATCAATTCTTTAAGTGGTCCTCATATCCACACCCTACTCCGGATCGTCAGAAAAATGTAATAATTTTTCATTAGATCATGTAAAACTATTTTGAAAAGTTTCACTTAGTGCCATTTATATGTTTTTTAGAGATGTTTAGCCTTTCTGGGGCCTTAGCAAATTTTAATGGCCCTTGAATACACCCGAATCTGAAGCGTGACTAAGATTTAATAATTCCTTCCTTGTAACATGGTTAAAGTTTGCAGAAAGTTTCATTTAGATCAGATGATCAGCTTTTTTGGATAGCTGGTCTGGGACATCTACCGTTAAATGGCCCTCATGTTCACACCACGCTGCAGATCGTCACCAAAATTTAATCATTTTTTTTATTGGACCATGACAAGCATTCTGTAAAGTTTTATTTTGATCCATTGGTCAGTTTTTGAGATATTGAGGTATGGGACGTTAACACTTAAAATGTACCCCAACTTCACACCTGAATCTAGATCCTCACCCACATTTAATCATTTCTTTTTTTAAACTGGATTAAATGTTCAAAAAACGATTCATTCAGATCAGTTGGTCAGTTTTTGGTACATCTGGTGTAAGACGTTTCCCTTTTAATGGTCCTCATAATCTACACCCTACCTTCGTATCGTCACCAAAATTTAATAATTTCTTGATAAGTTTTTAAGGATATGTCTGGGACCTTAGCACTTTAAATGACCCTCACATTTACACCCTCAACTTGATTGTCCCCAACACATTTCAGTTTCTTGTAAGTTGGTTAAACTTACCTGAAAGTTTCATTCGGATCAGTTTATCCGTTTTTGCAATATCTGGTCTGGGACGTTTTCCTTTGAATGGTCCTCATATCCACTCCCTACTCTGGATCGTCACAAAAATGTACTCATGAACGTCAGAAATTAAAATGATCCTCACATTTACAATTTAAACTGGACCGTCACCAAAACATAATTTGTTTCTTGTAACATGGTTAAACTTTCCTGAAAGTTTTATTCACATCAGATTATCCGTTTTTCAAATATCTAGCGTGAAGTGTTTCCTTTAAATTGCTTTAATTGGTCCTCACATCCACACCCCATTCTGGATTGTCACTAACTTTTACGCAGCACATCTTTGGTATATGGTCTATGATTTTTGAAAAGTTTGAAAAAGATCCAAGCATGTAAAGAGACCGACGTGCCGGGCAGAAAAACACTGTGCAAAAACATAAGAAAAATATATGCAAGAAAAAAAATCAGAACAAAAACAATTGCTTTTCCTGCTACTGCTGGGAAAAGCAAACAATGACAATGGTGGTGTGATGAATGATGATTATGGTAAGGTAATGATGATAATGCTGACGACAGCAATGATGATGACGATAAAGATGACGACTATGAAGAGATGATGGATATAATAATGACGTTGGCCATATACTAATGATGGACACGGTAAATATTATTGTGTTAATGGAAATGATGGTGTTGGTGAAGATGATGATAATGAAGGTTTATATTGTTGTCCACTGCCCTCTATCAACAAAAATTAATTCATTTATACTTCTACAGGTTGTAACAACCAATTCATGCATAATCCCGGAATACGTGAAAACGTGGACAATCCATGGACTTTGGTAATTATCGTAAATGTTCCATTAGGTCTAAGCGTTTCTCGTAAATAAGCGCTGCTCACATATAGACGCCGCACCAAGCATGTTTTTTTTATATACATAGTAAGTGCCGATTTAGAATAATCGCTGCCGTCTTTGCTCTATTTTGAATAAATGTCACAGAACTTGATCGAGAGTATATCACCTAGATATTATTCAATGACCGATTTTTACGGATTAAATGAAACTAACGTCACAACAAGTCAGATATTCATCATAATTAATGAATTTACAAAAATCCTAAAGTCAAATGATCTTGGTACCAGAATATACTGTATGATGTATGTGCTGACAATAATGTGCTAATGGCAAGCCTGCTCATGTCTGACGCTGCATGTCTGAAACTGCAGTGGTGGACCTTTCCTATCACTCAACTCTATTTCTACCTCTCCTGTTATACTCCTACACTTTTGGAGTCCTTAGGAGGTCACCTTTACCCACCAGAACCACTGAAAAAAAAGATGCAAAAAAAAATGTTAAGCCTTGAAGGTAAATTTGCAAAAGAATGGAAGTTTTAACTTTGAAGTAAAATATTTTGAAGAAAAACATGTTGATAAAGAAAGAAATGGAAATTAGGTGAGGGTTACAGTATATCACATAAACAGAACCTAATACAAATATATTGCTATAATTAAATCACGGAAATGAAATGACCATGTGCAATTTGATAATGTCATCCAAAAAGATTCCAAAAGGTTAATTGCATATATAAAACCAATTATTAGTAACGTTGAAAATTTTAATAGAGTTTATTATGGAGATATTCCGTGGCAATCAATTGCCCTTCCTTCCATAAAATAATTACTGTTATTCTGTATGGTATAGGCCTAATTTAAGCAATCTTGCCCCTGTAAAATACATCAGCATCAGGTTAAGTGAAATGAGCACGTCGTTGGACCAACTTCTACCTGTTGCTATGTAGCAACTCACTTGTGAATTTAAGGATTTAATGTATAAATTTCTGTATTGTTTAAATGATATTTTGATAAGTAGCGAGTCTGATGATAGCTTCAATGCACTTCTAAATAGTGAGGAATTTTCTTATTCTCAAAGATTCTCTGAGATTTATAAATGGAGAGATGATGTTCAAAACTAATCCCACCCCCTCCCCCTCAGTTTATGCAAACTTGAAGCCTCCTTCTCCTAGATTAGAACACAATTTTTGATAAAACTGACTTTCAGGAGGTTGCAATAAAATTTAAACTTAGTTCAAGTACGCTACCACTAAATTTAAGAACATCAAGTTGGTCAACAAATAATACTGGAAAATGTACCTTATGCAAATTAAATTTAGACTAGATATTAGCCATTTCTTCTTAGTCTTCCCAGCACTACAAAATATAAGCACTGACGAAATTTCTAAATTGCAAGTAGAATTACATGACAACATAAAATTATATAACACATTTATTGGTGCAAACGATGACTTAAAAATACATTATATTTTGGGCTGTTCATCGTACATAACAGAAATATGAAAAAGTTTTACCAAAAAAGACTATATATACCACTGTAAGATCATTAATTCTATGCTCTATAGCTTTACAGTTCATCTCCGTTAATCACTCTTATTTTATTAGTTTTATTTCCTTTTCTACATTACTGTTTTGAGGTGTTTTTTATGTTCAATTACTATACATACCTCGTTAAAAAAATAAAGAACTATTGTGTTCATTCAAGTCTGGTGCAGATAGTTAATTGGATGGAAATAAGCAGATAAAAAGAAATATTTTTTTTTATTACAAAATTGTAGGCCTAAAACAGAAACGTTTCCAGATAACGTGAACTGTTTACCGCAGCAAACATTTAATTATGACAAAATCAAGGTATGATAAATATATAATCAAAATGATTATAATAATCACAGTGCTCGAGCACTTTTACTATTTATATATAGACAGCCTATATTTTATTTTTATATATACCATTTTATA
>NW_022694729.1:0-850 GCF_011630105.1 Anneissia japonica | reverse complement strand
GACCAAGTTAATTACATGTAATGCCGAAATGATTATTATTATTATTATTATTATTATTATTATTATTATTATTATTATTTTTATTAATTATTATTACCTGTACGTTAAGGGGAACTTAGCCAACAATGGAGGAATTTAGAGAACAATTTAAAAAACGACGTTAAGGGGAAATATACACAAAAGATATTCCCCTTGGGCTAGTTATTATTTATAGGCCTAGTAAATAGTATCTGTAGATTCTTCATTGCAAGCCTTAGGCCAAGGTAATTAATGCTGAAATTATTATTATTATTATTATTATTATTATTATTATTACCTGTACCTTAAGGGGAACTTAGACAATGGAGGAATTAGAGAAGAATTAAAAAAACGACGTTTAAGGGGAAATAACACAAAAGGTATTCCCCTTGGGCGATTATTATTTATAGGCCTAGTAAATAGTACGTTATCTGTAGGTTCTTCATTACAAGGCTTAGGCCAAGGTAATTAATGCTGAAATGATTATTATTATTATTATTACTATTATTATTATTATTATTGTTATCATCATTATTATTATTATTTAACATTAATTACATTACAATGATAGTTCAATAACGCCGGAATGGTATATTATTTATTTAATAATATTTCTCTTATGCGCTTTATTTTTTATTTCATGCTTCAATTTTGTCCTATTTTTTCCCCCAAAAATTTCAGTCAATGTCAGTATTTTGGTGTCAGCCTATGACCCTAGGCCTAGTTTAAGAAGGGGCCTAGGTAAGATCTCAGCCTTTTAGGCCTCATTCTCTCTAGCCTTTGGTATTACTGTACCTATCTACACTTTATAACAGGAGGTACTAGCTGTTGT
>NW_022694728.1:0-605 GCF_011630105.1 Anneissia japonica | reverse complement strand
ATCTCACTTTGCCTAACCCTAACCCTAACCCCAACCATAACCCTAACCCTAACTCTAACCCTAACCCTAACCCTAACCCTAACCCTAACCCTAACACTTACCCTAACCCTAACCTAACAAAAAAAAATACATTTTAGACTCAACTTTTTAACATTGTCACTTTTTGCACAAAAGTGCTTATCTCGCCGAGTTGAGCACTTAGTGCATTATTTTGACTTTCCGCCATATTTCGCCATATTTCGAGTACTTTTCAGAAAAACTTCAAACTTTCATTGGAATAGTTTTTGTTTCAGGCTATCTCACCGTGCCTAACAAAAAAAATTACATTTTGACCCAACTTTTTAACATTGTCACTTTTTGCAGAAAAGTGCTTATCTCGCCGAGTTGAGCACTTTGTGCAAATTTTTGACTTTGCGCCATATTTCGAGTACTTTTCCGAAAAACTTCAAACTTTCAATGGAATAGTGTTTGTTTCAGGCTATCTCACTTTGCCTAACCCTAACCCTAACTCTAACTCTAACCCTAACTCTAACCCTAACACTAACCCTAACCTATAAAAAAAAATTACATTTTTGACTCAACTTTTTAACATTGTCACTTTTTGC
>NW_022694727.1:0-1212 GCF_011630105.1 Anneissia japonica | reverse complement strand
TGTCTATGTCGATCGGAATCGTGTGTATGGGCATGTCGGCCGAGAAAACCTCGCTGAACGTTTCCCGTTTGCTCTCCGTTATGCGAGATTGAAGTGCGTTCGGCGAAGCCACGACGAAACCTCTTGCGTTACCCTCGACGACCGAGACGAGCACGGATGTTCGCCTGGGAATATCCAGTCCGTCGAAACAGGTCCACGCTCCCACGTCCGAGCTGCCGATCGGCGGTCTGCACATTACGTACTCCCGCGCCAGTTGAAACGGAATGGGAAGCCGCCCGTCGCCCATGACCAGTCCAAACGAGGCGAAACGGTCACCGTTGTAATATTTGGCGATGGCTTCCTTGATGCCGGTCGCGTAAGTGAATCTGGTGACGATTCGCTCGTCATCGGATGCCTCCTCGTACGAAGTCATGTCTGCGTACAAAATCCAATATCTTCCTCGTGTTTTCGTTTGCAAGTATGTTGTACTCGACTAGAAAATCTATATTGTACAAGATCCACGAGTGCCTGAGTCTTTTTATAATATCCACCGGAACGGAAATCTCCTCCACGTCGGCGGAGCCGTCCCTCGATCTTGGATCCGGGAGGAGAAGAAGTTCGCCGTTGCCGTTTTCTTCGACCACGATCCTGTCGCGGATGAGATCGAACACGTTCTCGCACGGTTCGTCGAGTCGCCTGCGAGCTTTGCAAGCAAACCTGGAGCAGAGCAAGTCGAACTCGTCCTGCATTTCCATGTAACGTCGAATGACCGGTCTGTTCACCACGTTTTCGTCACGATCGCATGCGTCGGCAAAATCTTTATTGAAAATGTAGTACTTCCTCCATTCAAGATAGCGCTCCATATTATTATGAAGGATCTACTCGACTTCCACATCGACGCGGACGCCGTAGAATGCGAATACTACGAGTTTCGCATCGGCGCGTGCAACGGAGACGTGATCGGTTATTGTTACGACGCTCTCACCACGTTTCAGACGATACCGATACTGGTGGACGAAAGCGGACTGAGATGGAATAACGTGGCCAAATTTAGAACCAAGGGACCGAACGTCGACGAGAAGCTCAATCCGACGAACTCGTCGGGTACGATCCCTATCCGTTCATGGAGGCCGTGGTCAGGAATCGGCTGGGAGGGCGAACGCCGGAAGATCGAGTTCGCGTGCTCACGGCTTTCAGAACGCATTCGCGCGAATGCGGTCTACCGTCGATGCG
>NW_022694726.1:0-1051 GCF_011630105.1 Anneissia japonica | reverse complement strand
GTAGATATGAAAAAGCTGTCGCAATGTTTTATGTGACATATGCTCATAAATTTTTATTCATGTAATTTAGGTTTTTTTTGTAGTTTGTGTCATGATTGTACATTGATAATGTCAATTTGAAGTTAGTATATAACTATTATTATATCTTTAGAAAATTATTCAGTTTGCTAGATTATTACATATATGCGCAAATGTCATTTATATCTTGTTTAACATTTGATGATTTCAAAAACCTTGACAATAAAGCCACTGGCATAATTAATTTTACCTATTTTATTGTCCTTTATAATAATATAAAACTCATGTAGATCATAATACTTTTTTTATCCTTCATTTGCTCAGGATAGAATTGCTACATTTACCAGACGCTGCCAAAAATTTGTTCTGTCGCTTCCGATGGACTCAAGCGAGGCATTCGGGTATGAACCAGGATGTGTGGGCCATCGATGACATCATTATTAGTCCAGTTCTTCACAACACCATCACCACAGACTTCACCGATAATACCAACATAGCTGAAGCCCTTACATTTCATCTGGGGCAGGTGAAGCCAATCTGCAATCATGAACAAGCCTTAAGGTATGGCTACATTAAAATAATCTTATCACATATGTGGCTACCAAATCAAAGTACTGTCGCTAAACGTTAACATTAATAATTAGCATAATAATGTGGCAGTAAATAACCCATCATTTTCAAGCTCATAATATGGAGAATATTAATATATTAGTCAATTTTCTTGTTTTGGTTGCTGATGCTGCAATGCAAGCCCCCCCCCCACCCCCCAATATAGTGTCATAACCAAAGTACATACAACATTCATAAGTTATTTTTGTTTAATTCTTATTTACACTCCTAACAGAAAGTAAACAAATTAAAACAGATTATTATAAAGGTTTAAATACCCAACATCACTTGATGATAAATCCACCAATCATAAGACAGGATCTATTTAGGTGTGTTACATAATAGTTTAATAGGGAGAGTGGGAAAGAATGTAATTTTCAACAAAGAATATGAATATTTTAGGACTAAAAATTCAGTATAATTG
>NW_022694725.1:0-538 GCF_011630105.1 Anneissia japonica | reverse complement strand
CGCTCCAACTGGCATTGTGGTCAATTGCAATCACTCTGAAATTTGAAATTGAATGACCAGCTAAAAAATTGAAATGTTCGGCTACTGGATTGATGTTCTGATAGCTGATCTATGTTGTGTCATTCTCATACGGAGAGTGTTTTTTGTTTCTCCGACATATTGTTTACCACAGATAATACAATATATGAGATAAATGACATTTTTGGTGAGGCAATTAATTGATTGCCTTATCCGAAATATGTGGTTTGTTTGGTTGCTCTCGAATGATTGTGTAGAATCAAGCAAGGAGCATGTTTTGCATGATGAACCACAAAGATGACTACCCAAATTACGGTTGTCGCAAGAGTTAGTTTGCCTCTTGAATTTAGATCGTACTAATATATCACCAAGGTTAGATGGTCTGCGATAGGCTATGAACGGTGTATCCGGAAAAACAGACCTAAGACGTTCTGTGGTCTGTAGAATGGGCATAGGTTTCTGAATTATAGCCCTTAGTGGTGGTAACCTAGGGTGATAGGTAGTGACCAGTGGCACTCTG
>NW_022694724.1:0-505 GCF_011630105.1 Anneissia japonica | reverse complement strand
TTTTACCAGATGAAAAGGGCTTCGAGGGCTTTAAACTTGTACATTTTCGTGCGTCTCCACCATAACATTTTGATAATTGAAATGATTGAAATGTCTTTTTAATTGGTGTGCATAATTTTTAAATCATTCTTGCAGTTATTAACTTCTATTTAGAAACCTATTATTTTATATTTATCTTATTTATGTATATTTTGAAATGTTGTGCTTGTTTGGAGTTGTGACCGTTGATTGATGTTAATTTTTCAATGAACTGAGTAAGTGAACGTAACACCAACAGAAATCAGTATTTTCGTTGTTGTATTTGTTTTTTCGTTTCATTTATGTCAATTTTATCAATATGTTTAGAGGCATTAATACATTTGAACTTAAATTAATCTACAAAACAAGCTCAGTGAGATACATGGGAAAGACAGCACGGACAATTAGTACCACGATTCAAGCATCCAAGGTGCTGGCCTTAGAGCAGCAGTCGGTAACACACCAATTTACATACACGCAATACAAA
>NW_022694723.1:5057-12573 GCF_011630105.1 Anneissia japonica | reverse complement strand
TATGTGTATATATGTATATATACCCCACTCAATTGCATCATTAGGAGAAGCTGATGATGTTTATGCCTATGTAGACTACACAAAAGCTGATACAAAGACACTCCTAGCACTGCAGCAGAAACCTATTCTAGACCAGCATCAAGACAAACACCTGATTGTCCACCCCTACCTTACAATGGTATAATCATTGTTGGGTGGCTTTGGACAGGGGTGGCTTTAATCCTACATTCAAACTGACACGACATAGGTTTCTACGTCTATCACTCTCTGCGCGTCTTATGTTTTCCCCGAGCGGGAAGGCAACGTCAATCCGGGAACTCATACTCACATTGCACATATTCCTCCGCCAGTAGTAAATACAATTAAATAAATTGTTTAGCTTGCGCAAAATTTATATAGACGTGCCATATCACTATACTATATATATTTGCAAATACTCCACAAACCTCCAAACACACTGCGAACCCCATCCAAATTCCCTTTGTAGAACTCTCTTTTTCTTGAAAAAAAAAATCCATTGTTTTGGGGGTTTACAAATACAAACATAATATTTTATCACTGCATGTGTGTTAAGTCTTAAAATCCAACGCATCTCATGACACTATCTTTGGTGGATATATATCTATGGCCTATGATGATAAATTTCATGTTATTGATAGTGTGGTCTGGCAAGTTGAAATGTTGACTGACGGTAGAAGTCCCATTCTTATTCCGTATGAAATTTTATGGTTCTTAATTCTCTAAATGTAATGGCGCACCCTCCAATTCGAGACACATCTAATTCGAGACCACTTTCCCAAAGAAACAAATTAAAATCTTCCATCTATTAAAACCAAGCTAACCCTCTATATGGAGACCAAACCATGAGAGCACCTCAAAGGTGGTCTGGAATTGGAGGGTAAACTGTATATCATTAAGCCTTTATAATATGCCGTCTAGTACTTTGGACTACTGTTTCTCAAATTGTACAGTACGGTATATTACCATTTAACCATTGGCGGATCTGGAGGTCGGGGGTCCTGACCCCCCCCCCCCCTTTGGAAAAAAAATTCTCTGTGTACCGGTACACACATAGGCTTATTTACTGTAATAAGAATGAGAAAAAATTACCTGACCGTTTACAAAAGGGGAAAATCTTGAATTTTGATTAAAAGACACTTCTAATCGGGAAAAATAATTTCTCGCCATCTAAGAATCAAAATTTCCCTGGGGAGGACCCCCGACCCCCGTTTTATTTGGGGTTCATCGATTTATTGAAAAAAGAATGTGTATGCAGCGACTCAATTTTTGTTATGTACTGTACATACACACATACTAGGGTTATTTACAGTAATAAGAATGAAAAGTTTACCTGACCGTTTTCAAGCGGAGGAAAACCTTAAAATTTAAAGAACCTAAAAGACATCTCAGAAGTCGGAAAAGCTCATTTCCTGCAATCTAGTGATCAACATTTTCCCGGACCCCGATTCGTCTTTTTTTTTTTTGTATGTATACACACATAAATAGGCCTATTTACTGTAATAAGAATGAGAAAGTTTACCGTTTTTAAGAGGGGGAAACCTTGAATTTTGAAGCAGCTCATTTACCCGGACCCCATCTTTTGGGGCGTTTTTATGAAAAAAAAGTCTGACTCCCCATAAATGGGAACCTAGATCCGCCCCTGATTGAACTCTCATGTTTATATTTTATGTCAAGCGTTGACAACGACTACAGGAGTAGCCGAAATATTCGCATCAGTAAATGTTAGTGTTTCAGAGTCAACATCTTACGTATTTGATTTTCATTACTGTTACGCTATATTATTATTATTATTATTATTAAATTGTTCACGTCGTTTTGTCAAAGATGAATGTCCCCATTCATGGTCGGAGTACGAAGACAGATGCTACATGGTGATACTTGAAGCAATGACATGGGATAATGGTCAGGTACATTGTGAATCTATGCAAGCTCATCTAGTGACCATTACGTCGGTTGATGAAGAAGAATTTGTTCGTGACTTATTTTCAGGATGCATTTTCTCATTCTGGATTGGTTACAATGACAAAATCATGGAAGGCAATTGGGAATGGGTCACTGGTGAACCTAAAGTATTTGAAGGTAGGCCTATTTATTTACGTATTGATGAATTTTATTTTTACTCATCTTTAACTTTTGATTCTATATGCCTGCTTTAAAAACAAAAAACAAAACAAAAAACAAGTGCAATTTTCTTCATTAAGCTTGTACTGTGTATGAAAAACGTCGAAAGGCCTGTATTTCAACTGTGAATTGAAAATCACCATTTTATACCAACGACTATAGAAGTGCATCGTCCAAATTGTAAGGCCACAGTCTGAGTCTACCTTCATTTACAGCACTTATCTTATTACATTTATCAGAATAATTAGGAATACATTATTTTCTGTCTCTGTTCATGTTGTTCTTTTTAATTATTAGGCCTATAATATGGTTGAAAAGTGGAGGGGATGAAATGCAAAATAAGAAAGGCTTGGTTTTAAGGAATGCAATTAACATTTTATTTCAACACTACATTTTCAAAATACAGTGGCGGATCCAGAAATTTGAAATATAGCTGGGCCCAGCAGTGGTGTATCTAGGGGTATCCAGTCGCCTCTAAGTAGTTATTTTGCGAATTAGCGCCCCTCAACTGATCATCATCAGCACCCCTATTTCAAGACTTCTACAGATGGAGAGTGTAGACCACCTCAGCCCCATCATAGTTGGGGCTGAGGTAAGAAAATTAATGATTAGGCCAAAAAAAAAAAATAAACTGTCTCTTTGCCTTCGTATCAGGCGTATCAGTGGCGACTCCAGGAGAGGAAAGTAGATCACCTCAGCTCCACGATGGTTGGAGCTGAGGTAAGGAAACTAGATGGCCGGAAACGGCACTCTTAGACCTAAATTTTAATTGTTTTCCTTTTTTTAAATTTGTTTTTTCAAATTGGTGGGGGGGGGGGGGGGGGGGGGGGAGTGGGTCGGCTCGGCCTCAATTGAATCCGCCACTGAATATTATGACGTCATTGCAAGATTGTGTCAAAGTCTGGAGTTTGTAAACTTGTGGTATCACTACTCAAATAACTCGAAATAGAGACCTGTGCTTGTCAAAGGATGTATAATTATTGTTTAATAACGGCTATATGAAATTCAATTGACTATTACTCTAATTTTCTGAAATTAGGAAAAACAGTAATCTATATAATCCTATAATATTAAACACTAGTATAATATACTACGGGTCATAATAATATACAAAAGAAATAAATTGTTTACAGTAGAAATTGTGCACTAACACGCTTCCAATTTTAACAAGGTACAGTACAATTTTTTTCAGAATAAATTTAGCCCCTGATAACCGTTGCACCGGTTATTGAGATGGTTACGAAATGTACAAACAATTGCGTTTTTACGCCGGAAATATGCACCGCATTTGGAAAAGTCAACAGAGAAAATACATGACAATCATGCGTAATTGTTATTCTTCCATTCGCTTTAAAAATTGGGATTTTAATTATAGAAGATGAGGGAAAATTGATATGATGTCCCCTCTAATTTGAAAAGTGGGAGGGACATGTCCCCTACCGATCGATGCCCATGAACACAAGAATAATATATTAATTTCTTTTACTGCCAGATTCCATCTTGTTTATATGTGTATAGATGTCTCCTGGTATTTTTTTTCTTTGTTTCGATTTGGTTGAATCAACCTATTTGCATAACACTGAGTATGTTTCAATCTTAACGACGGACAAGCTAGGCAGAATAAGAACTGACAAGACATACTTACGTTTTTAAATAATTGTACCTATTTTATTATTACCTTTTACAGAGTACACTTATGTTACCTTTCATATATAACTTTGATAATGAGGTGATCACCATGATGACGATGTTATGTACGATGCAACCAATTACTATCATGCATAATGCATATTATTTTAACGAAAATGATGATTTTTCTACTTTTTCTTTTAACTGCGGCTGTAGTATGTACTTGTTCATAGAAATTGAAAAGATAAAAAAGGTGGTGGAGAGGCGTTATTTTTATCAGATAAATTTTGTTAGCCAAATTGAGGCCGAATCTGTATTTGTCAAAATTTAAACGGAAAAAACTGTGTTATTTGTGGGATAATAATACTGAGCCACCTGAACAAAATATCGCAAAACATTATGACTGGAATCCTCTTCTCAGATCTATGAGACCACTACCCCATATTCACAATTGATAAATTAGAAAAGCAAAGGAAAATTAATAAACATAATTATATCATTAAACGCATGTGTTACTCCTTGCAACAAATCTTTTAGGCATGAATTAGTGAACCAACAGTTGTTAGGTGTCATGGACGCTATTAATGCAAACCAGGCATACATACAATTTGTGAAAATCCGCGTAAGAGCTGACAATAGTATAACACCGTGGATTACAGAAGCATTATCAAAATCAATCACCACAAAAACAGACTACACAGTTTATATAAAAGAAACAATACATCGTCAAATAAATCTAAAGTACATGAAATAGTATACACTCATTAGTATACGAAGAGAAGATCACTATTCTAATCAATTCGAAAAATACAAAAATGATACAAAAAATACATGGGAAATTATAAACACTATACTACCAAAAAATGAATGCTATGATCATAAGGAGCATGTAAAAAAAAAAAATTTGTGCTTTTGTCCGGAACGTCCACATCCATCTGCTAAGCTGCCGGACTATTATGAAACCACACAGGCAAAATCTCTTAAAGTTAAAAATCAGACGCTTTTAATAGATATTTCACAAGTACTGTTGAAACACTACACAAGAACCAGTAAAATTTTGCCAAGGCTCAGTGTCCTTATTTTTCAGACTCAAAATGTTCTTATTTTGTTCTTATTTTTACATAGGCCTACTGGTACTTTTCAAATATAGATGAAATGGCCCCGGTAAAAATGGCCCCTGAAAAAATGCCCTAGAAAAAAGGCCCTGATAAAAATGACCCTGAACGACATGTAGGTACTACTGTATAGAGGGTATTACATAGTCACACCGGTGCAGGTGTACAGATATGGTTTTTGGGTTTTTTTTTTAGTTTTCTGAAATAAAAATATCATTTGACATTTTACCTCGGCCTCAATTTGTTCTTATTTTGTTCTTAATTTTTAAGCAATTTCAGCCTCAGTGTTAAAAATTTAAATTTAAAAAAAAAGTGTAGCAAATAAAATCCGAATGATCCTCAGACCAGACCCAATAATTAACTGGAAACTATGTCAACTCCATGTTTTTTAGACCTGTTGCACACTTAATGCATCACTTACTACTGATTCTTTCCATAAGGATTCACAAGAACAATACCCACATTCGAAAATGGTGACAGACAAGAAATCAGTAAATTATCGACCGATGTCTATACTGCCATGTCTTTCAAATATTTATGGAGGGTTGTCTCTGAACAAACGCTTTCCTTCCTTGAAAAGCATAACATACTCAATGATTAATAATTATGACAAACTTTTTAAAAATTAGAATATAAATTAGCCAAATCGAAGTATATAAAAATCCTTTATAAATTAATATACATACATTATACGTAGTACTTTAAATATCAATTATGTCTGATTATCTGCATTTTGTTTCTCTTTCGATCAAAAAGAGATGTATTTTTTATTTGTTCAAGAGACACACCTTACTAAAAAAAGAATAAGTCCATATGATTTTGTCTGGAAAGGATTATTTTCATAGTTTCGCTACCTCGTTCAGTCGGGGAGTTTCAATTCTATTTAAAACCAAATTTGAATATAAATTGATTGATAAACTTAATGACGAGAACGAAGATACATCTGCTTAAAAGCATCGATACAAGGTATTAATTGTATTTTTGTTCATGTTTTTTTTATGCACCAAATTTTACTAAAACAAGATGCTCTTTTTTTTTTTCTTTTTTTTTTTATTATCTGACACCGAAAATGATAGAATAATTCCAGATGAAGACATGAACTGTATTTTACATATGAACCTGGACCAGAAAGATAGTGTATAGATAAAATTGACACATCTGCTTATACAGTTAAACGATTTATTGGTTTGATATATATCGAGAGCTTAATCCAAAAATGCAATTTACTTGGCGAGAATAGCAAACCAAATTTATAGGCGATTAGACTTTTGTCTTATTTCCAATAAAATGGCTGATAGCCATGTAGAGTCATGTTATATACGGCCAGATCACCAGGCCATTTCATTTAAATTAGGCATAAAAACAGAAAAAAGAGGCCTTGGATTATGGAAATTTAATAAATAAGAGATCATAAATGTACTATAATAGCATTAATTGTTTTTGCAACAAATTAATTTACATAAATCTAAATTTAATTGAATTTATAGAGACAGTATCCCCTGTTAAGGGAACAATTTCAAATATACGGTTAATGTCCAAAGTTGTGCCGTGCACAGTCTTTTCTATTGTATTTAGAGGTTCATAATTTATTCTTTTAAAGATTGGATAGGTGGTGAACCGAGCAATCAAGAGGAGGACTGTGCATTTTTATTTGCTTACTGCACCTTTTCTGGTATGGCTGATCATTGGGACGATCAGCAATGTGATAGACCTATGGCAACAGTATGTGAAAAAGGTATATTTTAATGTGCTAAATTTGTCATATGTATGTATTCTGTTAATTGTACGGCGATTCTGTTACATACTATATTCAAAGAAACTCCCCAGAGCTTTAATGTTAAATGGAGAGAATTTATTCAAAGAAGGCCTTCTTTTGGTGTACGGCACCTATACTCAAATGCGTGCTCCTTCATTCACAAACATAAATTTATTGTCAAACGATTATTTATTTATATTTATTGTATAAACTTGATAGGTTACAGATATAGAGTAAATGATTGGAGACAGAATGGTGCTGATAATTATTGATGCCACCACAAAACACATTTTGTTTTGTTAGGGGAGGATATTTTAAAGTAGAGCATTAATTCAAATGATTTCAATGATTTTTAATGTTATCATGATTATTATTACTAATTATTACTATTACGTTGTAGTATGAATTATTTATTATTAAAAATACAGTATCTTTTTGAATAATGAGTTGCTTTAATCGGATTTGAATTTCCAACAAAGCCTCAATTCCCAGTTGGTTAAGGTGTCTGCATAAGCAGCAGAAGGTCCTGGGTTCGAATCCCGGTTGAGGAAGCTTTTTTTTCACACTGGCAGATACTTCTTCTTTTATATATATATAATATATAATAATAATATATAAATATATATATACAAAATGGTTGAACGGGTTGCAAATACTATCAGCAGAGTGCTCGATGGTAATGAAACCAGAGCGAATTAAAGACAAAAAATGAGTGGTTCAACAGTAGCTTTGATTAGACATATTTATTAATATTTATTTTCGTGCTACACATACATGGTGCAGCACTCTTCAGATAAAATAGTCTAATTAGACTATTTTATCTGAAGAGTGCTGCACCATGTATGTGTAGCACGAAACTAAATAGTAATAAATA
>NW_022694723.1:0-4764 GCF_011630105.1 Anneissia japonica | reverse complement strand
TATATATATAATTTACGTTAGAGGTCTGTTATAAGCACTTAACACACAACTATATCATGTAAATTTTACATTGTCTTTTTGAATCGGTTTCATTCCTTAATATTCATTTGCTATTTTGCTAATCTTGAACAAATTGTTGAATTCACTCGTCATGCTTATTGTTAACTGCTATTCCAATCTATATACATTGCAGATGTGAATTCACTGATGATGAATATATAACTTAACAGTGTTAACAGCTACCTTGATTTATATTATGCAATTACTTGTTTCCAGCCGTACGTACCTATTGTGTAATAGAGTGTATCTGGCGGTAATTTGAATCTGTTCAACCATGAAGCCAATGGTTATGACGCTCGCATTGACAGCGCGAGGACGAATCTCACTACACAATTTCTTTATTCTTTGAGAGCTATGCTGCACGATGTATTATTATGTCCTTTATTCGAACGGTTTATGGACAAAACGGAAATAAACCAAAACGGCAATAGGCCTAAATTGTCATAGAAATAAAAAACGTGAAAGAACAACGACGACAATAACAATAAGAATAATAATAATACTGTAATAATAGGCCTAATAATAATTATAATAATAATACCAACAATAATAACAATATAACGATTGTGGAAACACAATATAAAAGCAGTAAACATTTAAATAAGTAAAACTTAAAGATACAGACCGAATGAGGCTAAGCAATTTATGTCACAAAAGTAAAAACGCGAAAAAAATAAACCAATTATTAACATGAAAGTGTACAAGGATTAACAGTAAAAATGAGGCTAAATTGTAATAGAAGTAAAAAACCCGAAAGAACAATAATAATTATAAATAAATAAATAAATAAATAACAATTCTTCAAAGAAAATTTAAAAATTGTAAACCGCAGCCCGCGCTAGCTAGTCATAGCATTGTACTTGTCATTGCCGTTTTAGTCTCTTGTCGTTTTGACCTTTCTTTCTTATATATATGAAGATTTTATGTCAAGCGTTGACAAAAACTACAGGAGTAGCCGAAATATTCGCCCAATAAATTTTATTGTTTCTAACGTCAACATCTTGTATTTGAGTTTTATTAGGGTTATAGTCCACATTTTGTACCTTGATAAAGACCTAATGATAGGTCGAAATATTGGTTTTCTCCAATAAAGTCTATACAATGTATTCTTTTCCTATTATTTCGACGAACCTTTTATTTAAAAACATTTAACTGTTGATTAAAAAGATAAAAATAATTTATAAATAAACCACAGGTTGAAACACGGCCAGTTTTGGAGATTTACTTGTTTTTTTACTATGTCAGTGTTAAAATAATTGCCGATTTATAATTGTATCAATTAAATTTGAATTTTGTTTTACCACCAGGTACTACGTCATTAACGACACAGAGTGCAACCAGTAAACAGAGTAAGATTCGTGTTTTTATGTTCTAATTCACCTAAACTTGTTACTGTATTGAATTATATAATAAAGTAATATTGAAAATTGAAAATTGGCCCATGTCATCTCTAGTCACGCCCCTGGTCAATATGTATTTATATATATCATGACAAATTTTTAATAAATAAATAAATAAATATTTCATTGTATAAATTTACCACCAGTTACTACTGCATTAACGACACAGTTTTCAACATTGGACACCACAACAAGTGCAACAAGTAAGCAAAGTAAGAGTCATGTTTTTTATGTTCTAATTCACATAAACTTGTTACTGTGCTTATATATATAATAAAAATTCAATTGAAAATATGTTTCATTGTATCAATTAAATTTTGCCATCAGTAACTACAGCATTAACGACACAGTTTTCAACATTGGACACCACAAAAAGTGCAACCAGTAAACAAAGTAAGTGCACACGTCGTTAATGCCCTACTGTAATTCACTTCAACATTAAACGAGTTTACTTGTTTAATGTTAATTACTTTTCTAATTAATATTACATTAGTAAATTCAACAGCAAATGTATTTAATTGTATCAATTCAATTGAAATTTCTTTTTTTACCACCTGGTACTACAGCAGCATTAACGACACAGTTTTCAACATTGGACACCACAACAAGTACAACAAGTAAGCCAAGTAAGAGTCATGTTTTTTATGTTGTAATTCACTTAAACTTGTTACTGTGCTTATATATATATATAATAAAAATTCAATTGAAAATATGTTTCATTGTATCAATTAAATTTTGCCATCAGTAACTACAGCATTAACGACACAGTTTTCAACATTGGACACCACAAAAAGTGCAACCAGTAAACAAAGTAAGTGCACACGTCGTTAATGCCCTACTGTAATTCACTTCAACACTAAACGAGTTTACTTGTTTAATGTTAATTACTTTTACATTAGTAAATTCAACAGCAAATGTATTTAATTGTATCAATTCGATTGAAATTTCTTTTTTTACCACCAGGTACTACAGCAGCATTAACGACACAGTTTTCAACATTGGACACCACAACAAGTACAACAAGTAAGCAAAGTAAGAGTCATGTTTTTTTATGTTCTAATTCACTTAAACTTGTTACTGTGCTGATTTATATAACAAAAATTCAATTGAAAACATATTTCATTGTATCAATTAAATTTTACCATCAGTTACTACAGCATTAACGACACAGTTTTCCACCTTGGATAACACAATAAGTGCAACCAGTAAACAGAATAAGTGCACATGTTGTTAATGCCCTACTATAATCATTTTAACATTAAACGAGTTAATGTTCTAATATCATATTAGTAAATTAAAAAAGAAAATGTATTACAGACACTATCCCAAACTGAAAGCACTATATATTTTTATCATAGTTATTATTATTATTACTGTATTGTTTTTGTATTGTGTTTTAGAAGTAATAATAAAAACTAATTTAACATCTTTATTGATTATTTCTTACTATTTATTTTTTTAATGTAAAAACCACATTATTCCATACTTACTTTTAATTATTAAAATTTGTGTATTTTTAATTTCTAAAATTAGAGTTGCTGCAATTTTTTGGTATACAAGTGCTTGGTAAAGCAGGGGTCAAAAGTTGCTTACCTCCAAACCATTTGCAAGATTTGAGTCTAGATGTTATAAATACCAGAAGCATATTTATGTGTTGCAAACTGTGCATGTCACAAAGGCAGTGTAACGCTATTCAGATTCAGTATCAGTCAAAATACTTATTGAATTGTTACATTCTTATACATGCTGGAGATTCTGAGCAGTATCAACAACATCATTTGCCATGTGCTGTGTTCAATTTAAAACAAATTTAAAGTTTCCAATAAACATGGAGACAGAAAATTACTCATGCCAAACTAGGCTAAATTAAAGGATTAAAGTTGTTATAATAGTAACTAAGTCAGTGGTGACATCATAATTTTCATTTGCAAGGGGAAGGCACCAATTTGATATATTGCCTGCTGTTTTGTGCGTCCGTCTTGTTGGTTGTTTTACATTGTGATGAATATTTCCGTTGCTAGGCCAGAGCTTTGAATGCACACAGCGAACCCAACAAATCAGTGGGTGAGTTTTAACATACAAGGAATTTGTACATTGTAAATTGTAAATATGTATACCATTATGTACACTGATATAATATAGGCATGTTTACTAATATACATCCACATGAATGCTGTTTGATGTAAATAACAATTTTATTCAAACATCGCTATGGAATTTATATATTTGATTAACATTGCAAATGGCATTATAACTGTTATGATATAAGTATGTTCATATATATGTGCATACTATTTAATATGACAAGAAAGGGTACTTCTCTTCTGCTTTCAATACTATTCTTCCACATTTATTCCTCAGTAAACTATCCACTTTTGGTGTATCATGCTGGATTGGTGAATTCTTTACAAATAGGCAATTACTACCCATACCAGATCCAGAATGACAAAATAAAGGGGGCCCAGAGAGGGAGTTTCCCACCTCAGCCCCACATGGTAGGGGCTGAAGTAAGAACATTTATGACTATTACACCTAGGTGGCTGGAACTGGCACACTCAGACCTACATTTGATTATAATTTTCCATTTTTTCCTTTTTTTTAAAAAACAATTTAGGGGGCCCGGGCCGCCTCCCGTTGAATTCACCAATACAAGTACATACAAAGACTTTTGTATTAAATTATTATGCGGATGATACCGTTATTACTGGACACATCGCACCGCAGTCAATTTTGATTCATGGTGTACTGAAAATCACTTGCTTCTTAAATGCTGCTAACCTAAAGAAATGGTTTTTAATTTCAGAAAGGGAGTCTATTCTACCAGCATTAACTAAAGCAATTTAGAGTCAGTGAAAAAATGTTAGTGTTATTTTTCACTGGTTGTTATCTTATGTATAAATTTTGGTGTTATCTTAAGTGTTTTAATGTATAATTGTATTGTCTGGTTCAGCAGTTTGACAGAACAAAAGAAAAGTAAAATCAGGAAATCCATAGATCATGCAGGTTTTGTTATGGGACCAGTGATGCTAATGTAATGTGCATTGAAAATGCTGGATAAAATTGTAAAAGACATAAACTGTACACTGTAACATAATTACTCAGCAGGTGTGTAAGGCTTAAGCCAATATCATGTCATAATGCTACAGAGAATCATTTCTACCAAATGTAATCCATATATTTTATACCATATTAAATAGGCAACTATTCATTCAGCACTAAGGGATCTTAATTTGCATTCATATTGTCTGTTCATATATATCATAACTTATCATGTACCTTGAAACTTGTAATTGAATTCCAACTC
>NW_022694722.1:0-1119 GCF_011630105.1 Anneissia japonica | reverse complement strand
GGCCAAGGTGAGCAATGTTGTATTTTGACGAAATTGGCAAGTGCCAACTGTCAGAGCCTTCTTGCTAGCCTGGGTTCCAGGCCCTAATTTTAGGTTACTCACTCTTTATTGCACTTAGTGCGCGCCATACCTAATTTAATTGGCGTCCCATACTCGATTTCTTTTTTTTTGAATTATTATTCCGTCTATCTCTAAATTAACTTTCTCGTTGGTGGCGCTGTCCAGAATGAGTAAATTTTTTTTTTTTTAAATAAGAGACTTGTGGCAAGTCTACCTTCTTGCCTGCAAAACATGTCTTTATTGTCCTTTGATTGTCATCTTTAAAATGTGTTCGAATATCAATAAATTTTAGTAAACAACCACATAATTGGTTTTACTATGTTTATTTACTATAAAGTAATCACAGTTCAGAATTGAGATTTTAAGCATGTAATAGTTACCAATGCCTTTAAAGATATTGTGAAATATTACTTAGGCTATTTAATTAATAATTAAAACCTTCTGTTTTGTGTATAACGACAATCCACTCAATTCATATTGCACTCTATAACATTACTGTGCACTGTTATTTATTTCTTTATTATTAACAATTTTTACAGTATCAATTTCTCCTGAGTGAACTGTTACGAATTTGCAGCTTAAGGAAACATTCTACAAGTTTTCCTTTTAATTTGACTGCTTTTTTATGTGAGGCTCTTTCAGTTTAGGTTGTCACATAAAATAAAAACAAGATTGCAATTACATAAAAAGACAAAAGATGCTCTATTACCTCTTTACTGTTACTTATTCAATTTTTCAACTGCATTCCTTGCACTATCATAGAGGGCGCTATTGAGATCTGACTCATCATATGCTGTCATAAGTGGACTGGGTACTCTGATCGGCTTGCTGGCTTTTAATTGGTCCATATGAAACCAGGGATTCCCTGATGCTTCTACTCACTATGGACTTTACTGTGCTTTATCTTGCAACAGAATTTCTCTGCTTTTCGAATTAAACTTCTGGAATTGTTGTTGTTATCTTTTGCTGGTAAAGGTTATGTAAAAAATTGGTTATTATGTGAGGGATGCTAGCTCGCAAAAAAAAAGGTGATAAGGGGATTTGTAATTATTGAGCATG
>NW_022694721.1:0-589 GCF_011630105.1 Anneissia japonica | reverse complement strand
TTTACAGAATAGCTCAATAACAAATGACAGGATATAGTATTAAAACCAATTCATAATAATGAATGTAACTTATGACAAAACATAGAAAAGAGACTTTTTAAATTACAGTACATCAAAATCACGAGATAAACCGACGCAAACAAGTAGAACATAAACGTCGGAAAACGAACCCTAATTCGCGAAATGGAATCGTCCAACATTTTTGATCAGTATCTTGAACCACTCGTCGGCAACGCGAAGAGATTTTAATCCCCAACCACGCGTTGTAGACGGGTATACGCGTTGCTTTATTTTGCGAGGCTCCCTAAAGTTGATTCATGTAGTCGATACGTCGTAGTCGTATCAAAGTATTTTATATCCAAAACATTATAAATGAAATAACAGTAGTAGTAGAACAATTCATTATTTAGAATTTTTGTCATGGTGCTATGTCGTGACGTTTACTAATTATTTCGAAACTTGTTTAAATAAAAACAAGTAGGTCTACTGTAATGAAATTAAAGTGAAATTCAAAATAATGGAGAACTACATTAAGTAGTTAAGTGGTTAAGGTGAAACACGCCAAAATAATGTGAATTCTTAAAGGCAA
>NW_022694720.1:0-912 GCF_011630105.1 Anneissia japonica | reverse complement strand
TTTTCACATCTAGTTGCATCGTCACATTTCAGGATTCTGCAAACTGGCCCTGGGAAAAAAAAGAAGACAGGTCTAAAAATAATAGCATTTAAGATTTACTCACTTAGATTTATCAAAAAAAAAAAGACATGCAACACAAATAAAATTTTGAAAATTAGTGTTTTCATTTACTTTGGTTTTTGTGCAAATTTACTTTAGGTCTGAACTATTGATATAAGTGACAAGTCTCCTAACAACTTTGGGATTACACAATCATCACAGCACAATTATGACAAATTATTACATTTATTATGCATTAGAAGTGTGAAGTGAATGTGAATAAGATCTAATTTTAATTACGATAAAGTATTTTTACTGGGCTTCAGCGTTCGATTTACCCAGTATCACATCGCAAAATGTGACATGTTTTACGCTAATTGCGAAACACATCCACAATTGCATCACAGATAAATGCAACGCATATTATTTGCCTAGAATTAACCACTCAGTCTTCAGCAAGGCCTGGCTGTAAAAACTAAGAGGCTTAGTGCACAAAAAATCTCAAAGAGGTTAAATTACAGCATTACAACTAATGTAAATCAAGAAACTTTTGTGACATGAAACTTTCGCAAATTGATAAGGGTGCATATGAAAAAAATTGTTAGATTATCACTCCTGCGCACATTAACTATTTGGAAATATTGATGCAGTTATAAAAAAAAAAAAACAACCCTCATCACATTTTTTTTTTAAAGGAGTATTATTCTTATAATTCTTTCTATGTGTCTTAACACCTAAATTTACTCATGAGATGAACACCATACATAATAGATCATCTATGATGACAATATCGTATCATGAGTTCTATGCTAGAAAAGCCCAGGTATAAACTTGCCTATCTGCTAGGGTTTAGCTGGCCAGACACAGCTAATA
>NW_022694719.1:0-732 GCF_011630105.1 Anneissia japonica | reverse complement strand
CTTGTATTTATTTATTTTATTTTAATTTTTTTTAACCATATTTATAGGGTGACCCTTTCAGCGTACTCTAGAAGGTCGGCTGATATTCAGGGGCTCTCAAATAAATGAAAATAATGTGATGCTTTTATCAGTGAAGTCTCTTTAATGTTAATAATTGTAATGATAGTGATATAATAACAAAATACCAATACTAATTATAATATAGTACTATTAATTATAATGATTTAATGATAATAATGATACTAATGATAATTCTTGTTATTGTTATAGTAATATTAATAGTAATAGTCTTAAAAATTAATATAATTATTGTTATTGATGTTGTTAATTTCATGTTGTCATAGTTATCATTGTTATTGCTTGTATTTATTTATTTTATTTTAATTTTTTTTAACCATATTTATAGGGTGACCCTTTCAGCGTATTCTAGAAGGTCGGCTGATATTCAGGGGCTCTCAAATAAATAAAAATAATGTGATGCTTTTATCAGCGATGTCTCGTTATGAGGCTTAGGGAGTGAATTGAACCTGGGACCCTGGGATTGAAAGGCAAGCATCTAAACCATTAAGCTATTTAACTCCACTCCATATATTTCTAGTAATGATTATAGCAGTACTGTAGTACTAGTAATAGTTGTAATAATAGTTTTATTTTTATTTCAATACATGTAAATACCTCCAGGAAAAAAGTATAATGGACGAGAATTTTTTTTTTTTTTTTTTTTTTTTTTTT
>NW_022694718.1:0-667 GCF_011630105.1 Anneissia japonica | reverse complement strand
TAACCGCACTCCATTTCCCGAAGAGTACACAGAGACCCCAAACCAAGAACGGCGGGGAGCCTCAATGGCAACTGCAAGAACAAGTGCAGAGCTCTTGCACAGAGATTTGTGAAAAGGATGGTCTTGCAAGATCATGTGCGAAGATATGCCTTGTTAACATCTATAGACAATGCAACCCGGATAACGTTGTGCAGGCTTACGCTATCATCGATGACCAGAGCAACAAAACGTTGGCTAAAGCCGAGTTGTTTGATGCTTTGGGCTCAGAAGGACCTCCTGCGCGATATACGCTCAAAACATGTGCAGGGTCAACAAATTTGGTGGGTCGACAGCTTGGCGACATGATTGTCCAATCTGTGGATGGACAGAAGTGTTTGAAAATGCCGACCGTAATAGAGTGCGAAAATATTCCCGGCAACAAGCTTGAAATTCCAACTCCGGAAACAGCGAGCAAATTTCCACATTTGAAGTCTATTGCCAACAAAATCCCTCAATTACAACCAGACACACCAATACTCATCTTATTGGGACGTGATATTCCCCAGGCGCAAAAGATCAGAGAGCTGAGAAATGGTCCTAACAGTGCACCATGGGGTCAGCGTCTAGACTTAGGTTGGGTCGTGGTTGGCAACATGTGCTTGGGAGGTGCCCATCAAAAGGAAGATAT
>NW_022694717.1:0-715 GCF_011630105.1 Anneissia japonica | reverse complement strand
GTAAAACACAATTGATGTTCAATTGCTTTAATACACTTGAGGTTTCTTGTTATTCAATAGAATAACCGAACAAAAGCACTCAAAATTCACATGGATAATAGCTTTAAAAAGTTACCTAAAATCGTTTAACGATCGCATGATGACGTCATCGGCCAAACACCGTTCGTAAAATAGAAAGGTTCGTAATTGAGAAGTTCGTAATTGGGAAGATCGACTGCAGTCGACCTTCTCAATTACGTACCCTTTGGTCTAGAAGGCGTTCGTAAGAAGTATGAAAAAATAGCGCCCTCTATAGAGAAAAATAACAGAAACATAGATTTTCTAACC
Organism: Anneissia japonica; assembly: GCF_011630105.1. Lineage (NCBI taxonomy): Eukaryota > Metazoa > Echinodermata > Crinoidea > Comatulida > Comatulidae > Anneissia > Anneissia japonica. The sequence continues at coordinate 388 of NW_022694717.1, read as the reverse complement.
ATGTGTGTGCGCTTAACGATCGTCACGGCCTATTGGTATGGTCTATGACTGGTCTAAGTTTATACAGAATATTTACAATGTACAGGACTTCGTAGCAAACAACAGCAAATTCTAAACTATTCTATATTATTACTGTATAGACGAACCTCTCACCAAAATCAAGAAGAACTCCGCATGGGCGACGATCATTCGTTTAACCATGTGCTTGTTGCGCAGATGGATTTATGCTTTGCGCTGATTGGCTATGCACGCTCCAGGGTTTTAGCATTGTGAACCAGCCGCCACACTGCTACCAGCCTTTGATCGCGAGTGCGCAATACACAAACGAACGTATAAGACGTGATTCCAACAGATAAATTACGAACGCATAAGATGGGTATGATTTAAA
>NW_022694716.1:0-1644 GCF_011630105.1 Anneissia japonica | reverse complement strand
TACACAAACAAAATCGATTAAATAAACCTTTAAAATCCCTAAAAAATATTTTTCGGGGGCTTTGTTCCTTGGACTACTTTTAAAAGATTTTTAGCGTCGCCCGACCATGGCTACTAGCTCTCGTCAGGAACCTTGGACACATCATCGGGAAAACCATGATGGAATCCTGGAGAATGTTTAGCAAGCAATCATGCAGCATTTTATTAGGCACTCATGCAGGATTTTATTCAGGAATTATGCAATATTGCGTGCTTTATGGATCCTAGATAATTGTACAAACTTGGAGGCACGCATGTGTAGTCAATTAGGCCTATTCATAATACCGTAGGCTTAAGTATTCAAGTGGTAAAATACTAGCAGTTTGTATCTGTCAAACAGAAAAAATAATGTACCCCATTGAAATACCGTGATGCTTTGGATGGTTGTAATCTTGAATGAAATAATACCATACTGTATATTTCTTTTATTTGAAATGTTAGACCATATAGACACTAAAAGTGTAACTCTAGACATGAAATAAATTGTGGATAGCAAAATTATGAACAGTTTGTATTGAAAATTGTGTTAAAGTGATAAGACTTTAAAGTACAAAATGTAAACAAATAGGTTTTATAGTTAAATTGAGCATTACAAAATAAAATAATTATCAAATAATTTTTGGGTTTTTAGGTCTTGTAATACTGTACTTAATTACTTAGTATGATGTTTACAATAACAGCCCGGTATATATGACCAGCGACCAATGCACTCTTTTAGCCTAATAATGGTAAAACATTTTTAAGATAAACCACAACCACACAACGTACTACAAATATAACTACAGTAATTGATGATGATGATGATGATGATGATGATGACGATGACGATGATGATGATGATGATGATGATGATGATGATATTTAATACTATAAATAAACAACACATTTGTATAAAATGCATTGTTGGTTAATTCCATATACTTGAACTTGCCTAAGTTGAAACCAAAATAGCACTGACAAATTGTTTGATTAACTTAATAAAATTCGGCTTAAATTTTGTAAATTAATGGAAAACAACAATGTGGCATGTAAAATAAGATCGACTTAGAAATTATACGAGTTAGGCAAAGTCGGCTTAGGAAAGTTTAATTTGCTCAACAATATAGTACAATGAGTAAGTAAGAAAAGAATCATGGAGTAAAGCCTGCATAAAACAACATTCTCTATAAGCCTAACAATAATAAATTAACAAATGATGATGATAACGAACGTAACGTAATCACTGTCTTTTTCCTTATGGGCTATTGCCGGACCGCCGGTCTACTGATGGACGAAAGCCCCAGCATGTTAACGCCATATCATTCTGTCTTTATCCGTTTTGCACCAATTCGCTCTTCCCCAATACTTACCAATCTCATCTCCATCTTTTACGGGGTCTTTTGCAATTTATGTTACTGTTGTATTATATTGACTTATATATTACTTAGCCTATTTATTTAGTACGTATTAACATCAAGGTAACACAGAGCCTTTTTTAATCTAATTAACAGCAAGTAAAAGGATGAGTTGTTTTTTAGTCGTGGCAGGCCAAGGTATAGTCAGACAGGCCCAGTGGCGTCGAGAACCAGTAAGCGCTCCAGGGCAACACCTCACATGCCCCCCCCCC
>NW_022694715.1:0-1109 GCF_011630105.1 Anneissia japonica | reverse complement strand
GAAACTAAAGAGAGAGGGTTTATTTTTAAAATCAGAAGGTATATTTTTCCAAAGTTTAGGGCCGTAATAAAAGACCGAAGTACGCCTTAGTTTAGCAAATGATGAATCGGGAATAAAATTTGTTTCAGAAAATCTTGTATTATGTGAATGTAACTCAGATGCGTTAATAAATAAGGAACTTAGGTAGGATGGAATAAAACCTTTAGAAAGACGATACATGAATGTAGCAGTAACGAGTTTATTTAAGTCATAAATATTAAGAATATTACAGTGTATGAATAAATGCTTAGAGTGCGAATTAAATGGGGCACTTGAACAAATTCTAACAATTCTTTTTTGTAACTTAAAAATATGATCAAGGTGAGTTGACTCAGTACTTTTCCATGGGCAGAGTGTATTGAATTTTTCGAGTGTAACAGCCCATGTGATATTACAATAAGATAGGTAGGGTAAAATTAAGGTGTTGTATAAGGACAAAAGAATATTAGATGGAAAAAAATCTTTAAGTTTATTAATAATACCGATATTTCTAGAAACAATGTTAGTGATTATATTTAGGTGTGGTTTCCAAGTTAAATTAGAATCAATAGTGACACCAAGGAATTTAGTTTCGTTGACTCGAGAAATCAGACGATTATCAATATATAGATTACCAAACGGTACGTTTTAATTTTTTACATTAAATACAATATAATTCGTTTTAGTGATATTTAATGATAATTTATTAAGCTTAAACCAATTTGAAACTTTAATCATCTCAGAATTTAAAGTTGTGAACAAGTTTTGTCTATCTTTATGAGAAAAGAAAATATTAGTATCATCGGCAAACAAAACAAATTGGAAAAGTTTGGAGGAATTTGAAATATCATTAACATTAATTAAAAATAACAAAGGACCTTAAATGGAGCCTTGGGGAACACCACATTTAATGTGAGAAATATTAGATTTTGTTGAGTTAATGGAGGTAAATTGACGTCTATCGGTAAGGTAATTCTTAATGAACTGAAGAGCAAGGCCTCTGATACCATAGTTTTCGAGTTTATTGTATATTGTGATCAATGGTATCAAAGGCCTTGCTAAGATCAAGAAAAATTCCAACAGTATATTCC
>NW_022694714.1:0-554 GCF_011630105.1 Anneissia japonica | reverse complement strand
ATCGCCGTCTTGGTCAAGGAGATGATGTTCAGGCACGTGATGTCCTCGACCTTCAGTTTACGACTTAACTGCTGCACGGCTTTCGGGTCCAACCATCGAGGAACCTTGTACCAGATGACGTCGTTCACGTCGTCGACAACGAAGTGTATGTTGTTCAGCGCCGGCATGTTGCCTTTCACCCTGTACTGCGGATCCGTTCCATCTCTCAGCGGACCGTCGAAGAACGGATTGTGCCTCCAGGGGTCGTCGTCGTGATCGTCGTAGTCGCCTCCAGCCACGTACGCGTTGTCCGGTCTGGCGTAATCGACGTGGCCCACCGGCCGAACCGTTGCCGTCGGTTTCGGTTTCTGGCTGGCGTCGCCGGTTTTCCTCGACGAGACCGACTTGCGGGGGACACCGTTTCTCGAAGATTTGACGGCAAAGTTTCTCGAACCGGAAGACTTACCGCCGTCGCTGGATGCGCCAACGGCCATTCTCGACGAAGAGGCAACGGTGCCGTCTCTTGCCGAGGAGGAGCCTCCCGACCTCGAAGTTCCCGGATTGCTCTCCGATTC
>NW_022694713.1:0-3831 GCF_011630105.1 Anneissia japonica | reverse complement strand
ATCTTAATGAATGGACAAATGCAATTATGCCTGATTTCCTACATGAACTACACTATATTCTTTTTTAAAATTGCTTTACTATTTTAGATTAAAAGCAAGGTGATTCCAATCCCAGAAAGAGATTTTCTTCTGTAATTCTATTTGCATTTATTTACTCCGGGGGAGTAAGTCAATCAAATTATGAACCATCTTTACATGAATGTACTGCAATTACAATTCGTTAATTAGTGTCATATTTAAAATAAAAGCGACCTGCTGGATTTAGATTAGTAGAGGGGTATCGGGTGAATGTTAAATACATTTAATGGCTCCTACACTCAGATAGGACCTGCAGACCCTCAGGTTTTGCATTATTTTCACACACATAATTTAAAATTATGGCCTATATAAAATTTAAGCTAATTTGCAAATGAATGCGGTGACAAAATTTATTCGATTCAGCATGTGATTTCTCTAGATTCGAACACTCTGAACATAGCATGAGTTACATTTTGTAAAATTCTTTTACTTTTTTCTAAAATTTGCTTTTTGTCACAAAAACAGGATAGGGCTTAAGCTACGTAATTGATTCACACAAAACAATTAAAAAGGAAAAAAAAGAGAGAAAAAAAAAGAGAGAGAGAAACAACTCTCAATCACTGCTATATGAAAATTCTCAGATTCAAGACTTACTTGCATAGGTGCCGTAATTAAAATAGTTTGCCTATAAACGGGGTGTGCTAAATTGGTGATAAGTTTATTCAATTCAGTATTTTAACCTGTAGAATCAAGACAAAAAAAAATTTCCATATGCGAACGTTTCTATAAAGCCGCAACTTGTAGGCTTGTCGCCCTCCGGACATTTTCCGTTAGTTCTTTCATATTTTTACACACTTTTCAAACAAACAAAATTATTATTTTACAGCAGTATATTTAATGTATTATGGTATTACAATGAAACTTATTCCTCCGTGGTATTACATAGTCACTTTATTCCCCCTTGGTCACACCTGCTGCAAATAAGGATTGCTAAGTTTCTACTTTTTTTTTTTTTTGAATAAAAACCTCATTTAACACTTTAGTTCAGCCTCAATTTGTTCTTATTTTGTTCTTAATTTTATTCTTCAGTGCGCTTATTAAATATGTTCTTAAAGAAAGTGTGAGTTGATTTGGCGAGTTTATTGGCCGAGCGGTTAAGTCAGGGGCACCGTAACATTCAGCTCGGCGCTGGTTCAAACGGCTCACTCGCAAATTAATGGTTCTGGCGGTGGAACAAGTCTTCTCGTTCCGTAAGCGTCTAAGACAATGACCGGGGTAATGAAAATGTGAAGCGCATAGGGGGCTTAACAATATGCGCAATATTATTACTGTCTCTTATACACATCTAGATGTGTATAAGAGACAGCCGGTGTACTGGTCCATTAAGTCCCCTGTCGTTTAATGAATATGTTCCCTTTACATTTGTTTAACCATTATTCCTCCATGTTCTCAATAGTGTTGTATTTATAATTATTCATTTCATTCATAAATAAATAGTAACTAAAAAGAACAAATGCAAATGAAGTAAGCTTAATGGCTTAATGAATGTGATTCTTATTGCTTTTTTATGTTTGTAGAACTATTTTAATCCACGTAAATTATATCATAATTTATTGATAGATACTAATAATAATAATATTAATAATAATAATAATAATTATAATTATAATTATAATAATAATAACAATAATAATAATAATAATAATATTAATAATAATATTAATATTAATATTAATAATAATAATAATAATAGTAATAATAATAATAATATTAACAGTTTAATTTAATAATACAAAATTAATAACTATAAAGAGCAAATGTAATAACCTTGGCACGGATAGCATTATTAGTTCCATAAAAAATAATTATGTAAAACTTGTAGCTTAGTGAGTTTTTACTTTCAGTAATTCATTTCTTATAATTATTATTATTTACATACTTTGCCGCTTACATTTGTATATAGGCCTATTTTACATGAAAATATTGTTGTCTGGTGCAATTGATTTAATAAAGATATAATAAAAGAGATGATATAAATCTTGACATATTCCTTGTATTTAATTTCTTGTTTCATTTAATTAACGCATGGGTTGTAAGTGGGGGGGGGGATGTCTGTCTGTCTCTTATACACATCTAGATGTGTATAAGAGACAGCCGGTACCTAATTGATTTGCTTTCTTTTTTATAACCTCTCAGCCGTTTTGGCGATTTGAATGCTATAATTTCCTTTTCTTTACATTTTCTTTTTACTTTCCGGGGACCGAGCAAACACAAAACGTTCTTATAACGTTTGTGAAATTAATTGTGGCTATATGTCAACGTTCACACAACGTTGTAAGAATGTTCAAACGTTGTGAGGTTGTGAAAGTAGGTTATACCAAAGAGTATAAACTCTTTGGTTATACGTACGTACATTATGGTTCTACAAAATAACATTTTTATTACCTAACACGTAACGTTATTATAACGTTCTTAGAACGTAATTTGTGGCTGGGGAGGATGGTTGTCTCCTAAATCTGTCCTGCATGTCACCACTCACTAATTGCATATTTAAACTAATTTGCAAATTAAAAAAAGAAAAAAAAAATTAGGCCTAGTGACTTATTCGATTTCGGATGCTAAAATCTAATTGGTGATACTCCAACAAAAAAAAAACTAATAATCATAAAATTCCCATGAAAAACTGGACATCTTGGTGATTGCTCATGCAGAACGAAAACTTTGAAGTTTAGAAATGTCAACATTCATTGAACTTTTAGCATGTGAAACGAACTCTGTTCACAGTACGAATGTCTAAGCAGGTTGGTTATTCAAATTCATATGCTTAAGTATACTAAAGAACTGCACGTTTTTGATTAAATTAAGGTTTTGTTTTTGTAGAATATTTAAAAATCGTCCTGTAGTACTGTAGTACGCATTCATAGGCTAAGCTACTAGTTAGGCTAGGCCTACTGTTCTGTACATAGCCTACAGGCAGCCTAGTTGGGGCCTGGCTAGGCCTACGCACTGAACTAGGCTGGGTAGGCCGCTGTGCCGGTTTGAGCTGACTAATCATAACAGGGCTGATTAATAGTCCCTACACGGCCCCACAAATTTGTTGTTCCTCCTTCTAGATAGAAGTAGGCCCTAGCCTAGGCCCTAGTACATTTCTTTAATTTTTTAATAAGCTGTTGTGTTGTTGCTCATTCATAGCAACAATATTCAAACAGGGAGATGTAAAAAATAAAATTATTTTTTACATCTCCCTGATTCAAGGGGCCTGGCTTAGCGGAACATTATATTTTGTGTTTTAATTGAAGTTTTCAGAATACTGTAGGCATATCTACAGTTCAGTTGAGTACTGTAACCTAAAAATTGGTGTGGGCAGCGATGCTGGAAGCAGTAATGGTGCCGGCAGCAACGATGGCACCGGCAGCATAGGCAGCGATGACAGCAGAGTAAGAATAGCAATGGAAAACCAAATCCGCCAAAAATATGTAATTCCCATCCAAGCTAAACCCAAACCTTTCAATACAAAGTCGAATGTAAAGAAGCAAATTCATACAAAACCAAATCATAAATCAAAAACCAAACCATTCGTTCAAAAACGAATTCATCCACTATTAAAAGCCAAATCATTCATCCCATACCCCAAGCGTATGTTGTCCAAATCATTTATTCAAACACAAATCATGTGCAATGGAACACAAAATTATCCAAACGGAAACCAAATTATTTGAGTAAAGACTAAACCACTCAGTCTAAACTCAAAACATACGCATGATTCGAACATACGTTTTTAACCAATCTGATAAAAGGCCGGCCATTCAATCA
>NW_022694712.1:0-695 GCF_011630105.1 Anneissia japonica | reverse complement strand
TTTGCTAATACGTTAGTTGTGGTTTTGATTATCGCTACCAAGAGGCTCCGTAAAAAACAAAACGTCTTCATTAGTTTGCTGGCTTTAGCTGACGCTACAAATGCATTATGTATCATAATGGTGTATGTATCTTGGTTACTAAAGCGTTATTACTATGCGGTGATAATAACTTGGATACAAATCGTAACGTGTTTGGTATCAGTGTGTGCAATTTCTTGTATTGCTATCGATCGGTACATTGCACTTGTATGGGCACCGATGAGATATCATCTTATTGTAACTTGGAAATCATGTGCACTCGCCGTCATTATCGTCATAGTAAGCCACACAGGGTTTGTGTTTTTTATAAATGTATACTGTGGGTGTGCAACTATTTTCCTAGTGGTTGTATTACTGTATATAGCACTGAACACTACTCTATATATAGCAATTTACAAAAGTATTCATAACAACCGAATAACAATACCTCTATCAAAACACACATTTAAAGAATCCAGAAGATTGTTGATAACGTTTAGTATTATTGTTGGAGTGTTAATTTTGACGTGGGGTGTGGTTAGCTGTGTCTATATTTCACTTTCTTTCAAGGATACAATTTTTGATAGGCTTATTGACATAGTTATGATACATTATTTGTGCCATTGCTTTATCATGCTTAACTGTATTGTAAATCCAGTAATTTATTGGTTTAGACT
>NW_022694711.1:0-522 GCF_011630105.1 Anneissia japonica | reverse complement strand
ATGTTTAATGTTCAAAGTAAATTATTCCAGAGCCTTGGTCCTGCAGTGCTTAAAGCCTGATCTGCTCAGCTATGTTTGCACCTCAGGATGCCCAGGAGCAGTGGCCGACCGTCAAGGCAAGCAAGGTATGCAGTGCATACCCTGGCTAAAACAAATAAGAAAATATAGCAGTACAGTTTCTGCATTTGATTTAGCATTTCTTAGCCACAATCTTCTATATAAACCTTTATTTTTTCGAGTGGATTGCTGTAGTTTATTGGAAAAGCAAATTTTTTCAATGTTTAGCCTATTTTGGTATTTAGGATAAGTCACATTCGGGCCAATTTCCGCATTGGCTGGTTTTCAATATCAACCAATCACGTATTGAGTGAGTCAAGGGAATTCAGATATACTCTTTGATACCCTACAACACTTAAATTTTCTATTGTGACAACCATGTGGTGGCGTCAGAATAGCCAATTTAACGCTGGAATGGAAGCGCTGCTTCCAAGAGTATGTGCGCATGCTCTTCTTCTCGCAAAT
>NW_022694710.1:0-891 GCF_011630105.1 Anneissia japonica | reverse complement strand
CTCAAAAAAATACCTTCTGCTGAGGGAACACTTACTTTAAATGTTGATGATGCTGCTTCTAATGTAGTTAATAAATCTTTACATTTTTCTTCATTTTTCGATAAAAACAGCAAGTCTCTTATCTCTTTCAAAATACACATGCATTGTGACTTTACAGAACGTAAACATGTTTTCTTCCTTACCGGAAGCTGGGTTGCAATGGGAAGGGTCGCATGTATATCTTGGTCTATATGCATGTCACTGTCGGCATTGCACAGTGGGGAGTCAGTGTCTACATTTGTTAGATTTTGTTCATCATACTTACAACCTTCAATAACACCTAAATCTAAGGTTAGAAGTGAGTGTTCTGTGTAGTTTTTTGAAAGTTTAGACCAACCCCACTCAGGAAATTGCTTGAACACAATATGAAAGTGCTCACATGGTAGTTGTTTTTTCTTCCAAGAAAAGCAATTAGAACAAGACGGCATTGTTGTAGAGTCTCCGAAGTAAACAGTGTGTTTTTGACCATTACAAAATTGTACTGTAAAATAACCATTACCAATATTTTGAACTGCAACATTATCAAATGCACGATCTTCAGCCTTTGCAGACATCTCTCTGAAGACATTAACCACATATCTTGGTCGGTTTACCATTTCTTTAGGCAGATCTGTGTTGTACATTGCATAACCCTCCATAAATGCTATGTTTCTTTGTACATACCTACAAAATAATTTTTTATTATTTTCACTCTATTTCATCATATGAGGATCTTGCATTCACAGGAAATACTTTTTTCTTTCAACCTGCATTACACTTTATTGTTATCAAAATCATTGTATTCAGGAGAGAACAGAAAACATAAAAATAAGGATCAATGACCAAATTTTAGACATTTATTTTACAGGATGC
>NW_022694709.1:0-1508 GCF_011630105.1 Anneissia japonica | reverse complement strand
GCAACTGCCCAAAAAACTATTTTTGGCAGCGAAGGGATGCTACCAATAAACAATCAACAAACTACAGGGTTTCTGGGTTGATTTCCAATTACTACATGGCTCAACTATATTTTAATTTAGGGTTAATTGGTAAAAATCGCACACAAATCATACGACGTCACTGACAACGCCGGGGACGGCAACTCGATTTTGAGATTAATTTTCCGAATAAAGTTATACTAAATAACTTCTAATGACGAAATATTGTCTTCAATTATCTTTGTTGGTCATTCAACTGTCATTTTATCTATTTTTCGGTGATATTACCATTCTCAATAATCTATAAAACACCCACATAACAACGTCACGTTAGATCGATCGGTGGGGACGCCGTGGTGACGCTGGTAGGGTCAAATTTCGTCGGAAGGTATCAAGATGATAAACAGTTTCATTGGACTAAATTCTTGCTTATGTTAACCACATGCTTATCTAAGATTATATTGACACTCGTTTCAAATCAGGGTCAAGTAGTTAAAAATAGCGCCCCTCAACTGATCATCGATCCCCTCCCCCTACTTCATCTTCGCGCCCCCATCATCCCCCATTTCAAGACATCTAGATACGCCACTGACTTACATGGCCAGATGAATGAAAATACTCAATCGATGTGCCACCAAATCGTAACCTCACGATGTCACCGGGGACGCAACTGCCAAAAAAACTATTTTTGCCAGCGAAGGGACGCTCTAATAAACAATCAACAAACTACAGGGTTTCTGGGTTGATTTCCAAGGTACTACATGGCTCAACTATTTTTTATTCAGGGGTTAATTGGTAAAAATCACACACAAATCATACGACGTCACTGACATCGCCGGGGACGGCAACTCGATTTTGAGATTAATTTTCCGAATAAAATTATACTAAATAACTTCTAATGACGACCTATTGTCTTCAGTTGTCTTTGTTGGTCATTCAACTATCGTTCCAATTGGGCTTCACCCCTTGGCAGTCACGGATATTTGGCGAATTATGGCAAATTTTTATTACTTACTTGATAGGCATCGAACTACTAGAATATGACTTCTTGTAAGCTGTTTTCTAATGTCGAAATCTGCTTCCAAAACCAAAACATTTTGAATAAAACAAGAAACAAAGAGTTTGCAATGTAACCATCTAATTTACTTTCAAATCCTCTTTCTTCAAAGTGAAATTCCACATTTTGGAAATTTTGCACGAAATCTGTCAACCACGATGTCAAGGTCGAGGTTGCTTCCCCTATCGCGATGTATTCCAAGCATCATGAGCCCTTCCAAAGGAGCATTTGTCATAACAGAACGCAAAATATTTTTTAAGTAGTCTCATTGAACTGTTATCATCATCATCACCATCACCATCACCATCACCATCATCATCATCATCATCATCATCATCATCATCATCATCATCATCATCATCATCATCATTATTATTATTATTATTATTATTATTATTATTGTTTGTTTGTTTATTTAATTTTTTCCACACAC
>NW_022694708.1:0-1280 GCF_011630105.1 Anneissia japonica | reverse complement strand
TTATAATTTAATATTTTTTGAAACAGAATAAAATAGGTAAAATGTTATTGAAAAAAAACCAAATTTTACATTAACGACGTATTGTTGATTTAATATGCTGAATCATTATTAATGGTATATAGGCCTGCCTATTATATTTCTATAAATTAATCAACAATTATCCCATTAATCACACTATGGTAAATAGGCCTATTGAAGAATAATTGAAGTATTATTAATTATTCACTAAAGCATTATTCGAGCACCTTTATTATTATTATTATTATTATTTATTTATTTATTTTTTATATATATATATTATTTATCAACCATATTAACATTGAAAACAGGAATATGCATATGTGGATAAAATTATCGCAGGAAATAAACTTATAATTTATAAGATTATTTTTTAAAACAAAATCAAATAGATAATGTTTTTATTTAAAAGCAGGTTTTTGCATGGACGTAATTTTATTTAATATGCTGATTATTACTATTTCATTAATCAAACTATCGTAAAATTATTATTATTATTATTATTAAACTAAAGAAGTTTACATTTACGACGTATTGTTGATTTAATATGCTGAATCATTATTAATGGTATATAGGCCTACCTATTATATTTCTATAACTTAATCAACAATTATCTCATTAATCACACTATCGTAAATAGGACTATTGAAGCATTATTGAAGTATTATTAATTAATATATTATTTATCAATCAGATTAACATTGAATATGCATATGTGCATAAAATTATCGCAGAAAATAAACTTATAATTTATAAGATTATTTTTTAAAACAGAATCAAATAGATAACGTTTTTATTTAAAAGCAGGTTTTGCATGGACGTAATGTTATTTAATATGCTGATTATTACTATATCATCAATCAAACTATCGTAAAATTATTATTATTATCATTATTATTAATATTATTAATATTATTGTTTGTTTATTTTTTGTTTTAAGTATATGCCTACGCCTAAATAATATATATTGTATACATTTAATAATTTAATTAGAAATAATTATTTAAACTAATTGTTAAACAAGTATGATATAATTTTTACAATAATATAGGCTAAGCTAGACCTAATCAATTATTGATATAATAAAGGCAAATATTTAGAACATCATTAATACAACACCTTCATGACAGAGCCCTCCAAATCTTGTGTTAATAAATAACTGAATTCACTTCAATGATATATTTTGATCTTCATTCATTATTGGTGATCCGCTAACACTAGCGGATCACCTATTGTTATTGTCAGGATCATCATCATCATCT
>NW_022694707.1:0-954 GCF_011630105.1 Anneissia japonica | reverse complement strand
ACGATCGTCCGATCTACGTAGCATAATAATGATACAGTCGATGTACTGGAATTCACCGAAGCTAATGATGTACAGACAGTTTATTTGCGATGTATTACCGTAGCGTTGCTTGCATACTTAATTAGGGCAAGCCCTCTTTTGTCTGGTAATAAACAACATCGTTGGTATCGAGAAATAGGTAGCGGTTCGCGGAGNNTCAATGCCGTAATGCTTGGATAAACAGATGTCATATAGGTCACTTAGTCATTAGTTATTCATTAGCTTATCACTCGCGAGTCCCACGCCAATCACTCTCGTGGCCCACGCGAGGAGATGTAGAAGGTCATGTTATCAGTACTGTATAGTTCTTTTAGACAAGGTTATAACAGCAAAATTTAGCCGTCGAGTATGTGGGTTACTGCGGCAACAAAGAACCTTTACTACAGCATGTGCCGTCGGGAAATTCGATCCCTGAATGGAACAGGGTAGAATGGCAATTTTTCTTACATCACTTGGTTTCCTTTTAAATGTCGCCAACAGGTATAAATTAAAATGTGTTTTGAAATCTTTCCACTTTTCTGCCAAGTTGTCTCCCTGGATTGTTATCTGCCTTGGTAAATTTAACATCGAAGACTGCGCCATGTTGAATTTGATACACTCACCCACGTTGTTGTGGTTGTAAGTATTGATAGTGCATACACTCTCGTCGTGTAGCAGCACATGGTGTTACACACCATGTGTTATTTTGCATGTTCTCTGCAATATTTCTAAATTTATAAATAAATGTTGGAGACGTATTTAGGCTTTTGAATCTTTATTCTAACCCTCGTCCATGTCCTTTATAGTACCAAAACCCTGTCCTCCTGCTGTGCACTGTGCATGCTCAGCAATACGTCTTGCGATGTCAATATATTACAGATTCTACATCCTTTCTTGAGCCTTAATTGGTAATTTGTTTTTTTGCAAGCATCTAAA
>NW_022694706.1:0-517 GCF_011630105.1 Anneissia japonica | reverse complement strand
CCCATCGCTTAGGCATGGGCGTTGCATCTGCTCCCGTTAAGGCGGTGTCGTGGACTTGCAAAGCCATGCACTGTATCATTTGCGTGTGTTTGGTCGTCGTCGTGGTGCTGGTGGTACTCTGGATCTTGGATTTTGCAGAAATTTTCAAAAACATCCAATCGCATGAACGAGGGCAAAGGTGGAGTGGCCGTCGTCGACGTCGTCGCCAATCCTCCGTGTTACCGAAGACACGCGAATTTGCTGATCTGCGTGTTGCTGTTCCTGGTCGCCGGGCTGTCCGTGTTCCTGTCTCTTATACACATCTAAATCGTGGAGGACGGGACTGAGATCGTGGTAGTTTCAATCGTCGTCCGGACAATGAAGAGACACTGCGATCAGGACGGCGCGTTCGCGCCGATCATCCAACGACACAGAAAACTGAGGAAGGAATGTTTCGCCCCAAACCGAACCGGATCGTCGTGTCACGCAGCCAGCAGGAGCGCCTCCTCAAGATTCAGGCAGAGGATGAACGCGAACG
>NW_022694705.1:0-1320 GCF_011630105.1 Anneissia japonica | reverse complement strand
AAATTCAGCGTTTGTGGCATATAAACTAGGCAATGACATGGAATATATAACAGTAATTTTTTTTTAATATTGCGAAAAGATGTATGAAATGCACAATGAACATCTTTTTAGGAAGTTTTGTTTGATTCAAATGAGAATATCGAGACGTTTTTCAAAGACATTTTAACAGAAATGTTTAGCGATAATATCATAAACTGGGGCCGTATAATTATGGTTTTCGTGCTTGGAGCGAGGTTAGCTGTTTTATGTAAAGATAGAAATGATTTGATTGATCAAGTAATACAGAATGTAGACAAATACATGAAGACGGAATTTTCGGAATGGATTAATACGGTATCCAAGGAGGTTGGATAAGTCACTTTTTTTTTGTATTTACAATCATTGATAAACACATTTAATTCGTGTCTATATACAGTATTATCATCAATCATTACTTAAAAAATTGAATTTGTTTTTTTTAATAATTTAACTAAGGGAAGTTTTGTTTGATTCAAATGAGAATATCGAGACGTTTTTCAAAGACATTTTAACAGAAATTTTTTAGTGATAATATCATAAACTGGGGCCGTATAATTATGGTTTTCGTGTTTGGAGCGAGGTTAACTGTTTTATGTAAAGATAGAAAAAGAAATGATTTGATTGATCAAGTAATACAGAATGTAGACAAATACGTGAAGACGGAATTTTCGGAATGGATTAATACGGTATCCAAGGAGGTTGGGTAAGTCACTTTTTTGTATTTACAATCATTGATAAGCACATTTAATTCGTGTCTATATACAGTATTATCATCAATCATTACTTAAAAAATTGAATTTGTTTCCAACTCTATAGGCCTGTGTGTACATAATTTTTTTTCCTGAACGTTTCTTTAGGGATAGCGTCAAGCCTAATAGCAACTTTGTATCTGTACAACACATTCTGTCTAGGATGATATGTGTGAATTATGTGTATGTAGACACACACTTGTCCAGGATGTTTCTTTTGTTAGCCGTCAAATGGTGTATTAAAAACCGACAGGAACTATCATGCTTGTGAACTTTACAATAAAGGTGAATTCGGTCCAGAGTCAGATAAAAATGGGAATGGGGAAACTAACACGGAAATATATTTCGATGTTCTCGTAGGACTAGATAGCGAACAAGGTAATCTGGAATACTGGTATTTGTTTTCATGCAACATTTGATCAAATCAACTAATGTTACCTTTTATTCTACGATACGATGGGAAACGTTATGTCAGTAATTGAGCATCCCAACGCGAGATATTAAAGGAATTCCTGGAAGAGCGTTTGATAAACGAACACTTAATACATGAATT
>NW_022694704.1:8057-11249 GCF_011630105.1 Anneissia japonica | reverse complement strand
ATATACTTCTAAAAGTCCTGTATCATGCATAGGAACGTTGACGCCTGCAAGGCTCTGGTTTATATTTTATTTTTCCAACTAAAGGGTATTAGAATTTTAATTATTTTAAAAATGATTGTCAAAACTCATTTAAGTTTTTAATTTTATAAATTCTTGAAACGCACAATCTGGTAAAGCTGCTGGCCAACCCACTACCGGCCGTAATCATGAGTAAAGGAGTACTGCTGTGTATATGCCAGTAGGGGCACCTGAAGGATGGTGGTGAATGCAAGCCATTATGAAACTAAGCATCCAAAATCATCATGGAATAAAAATAATATTTATATTTTAAAACTTTATTCAAACATAGTAGTACATGTACTGTTAACCTGTATTTGTGCCAATAAAAATAAAAGTATTTCAATTAATAAAATTAATCATAAAACAGTTTTCTAACCATAATTCTCTATCAGATGCAGGGGTTTATTTATGAATTTGAGTAGCAGGAGAAATTTGAAAGTAACAGGAGAGTAAATTGAAATAGGCCGGGGTCCAGGGGCAAAGCCCTGGTCGGGGGTCAAGGGGGCGAAGTGCCATTGCGCTCCAGGGTATTAGAGTTTTTTAAGCCCATTTGATGGCATTTCTCTACATCATTTTTTTTAAACAGTTTTCAGAATCAACTATGAGCTGTAAAAAAAGTTGATATTTTTACATATACTGTATCTTCATACATAGGCCTAGTCTAAATAGATACTGTAAACCAGAAACTTTCGCGAATTGATAAAAGCCTAAATTTAATTCATGAGAGGAATATCATACAATAGCTGAAAATATCGTATCGTGAGTTTAGGCCTAGGTTAGATAGGCCTACAGCCACTGTGTAGGCTATATCTAGGCCTTGGCAGGCTTAGGCGCCATATAAGCCTGCAGCCTACCTCAGTTGCTAGGACTTAGCTGGCTATTCCAGGCACAGATAAGAAAGAGACAAGTTTACACACATACACTACTCACTCATATGATATTCCCTAATTTTGTATGGTATTCAAGCATCTACAAAATGAACAATGTTTATCAAAGTTTTATTAACAAATTGTTTTCCTGTAGGCCTAATATCGATTCAAACACATTGATTCATGATGATTGAACATCGTGGTATGTCATATGGTACGGAAAATTAGTTTCCCATTTGAACTTCTTAGTATACACTGCACAGTGGTTGCACATGTGCAATCACATGCAGTGATGATCACAACCTCATTAATTAGTATACTTACTGAGTAGGTTAGAATAGGCCTAAAATTTACGAATTTTTCGAGCTCAACATCAGAATTTAAGGTCAGAATATTGATTCAATAATTGAAATACATTCTTTTTTAAGTTTTTAAACATTTAATAAAATCCACCAAAATAAATTGAAAATACAATTTTTATAAAGATGAAGTTGTTTACTTTTCACAAATATGTTGAAATTTGTGGGGATTCACCATTTAGGCCTATGCGCCCTAGATCTGCGTTGAAGAAAACACCTAAGGAGAGCAAAAAATAGTTCTAAAATTTACGCAGATATCGAAAAGGAATGGATACCACATGGAAAAAATGTCTCATGTGATGTCGTGAATTAAGACGATTTGGGCTTGCTTTGCCGTTTTAATCATTGTAGGCCTACTATCTATAACTCTGAAATTGTGAGTGTAAACAGCATTCAATATAGTTGGTTCGCCTTGCTACCTCCGCCACCGAGTGTAAACGAATTTGAGCTAGTGTTGGTTTTTTTTTTTATTATTTATCATTTCCGAAATATCTATGTCATCACAAAGAGGGCTAGTAAAATAAAAATAAAATGAAAATAAAAGGTTCATAGTCATACACAAATTAATTTAAAAATGACGATCTGTTTTTTTCTTCTTCGCGGTAAGAAAACCCGGAAGCCCCATGTACGGAAAAAGAGTTTGGGCGATGTATATCGTCATCACCTGAGCACGTGGTGGAGGAGAAATTTCTATTATCTTATTGGCTAACATGTGATTTGGAGGCGTGGCTTCTTTGATGGACTCACCCAGGCGCGACTGCCGAACTTTGAACTTTAACTTTGTTTACGCCGTGAGTTCATGAAAGTCAAACATGGAGTCTGAGAATTGGTAGACATTTTAACGAACTTTCAACAGAAAGGAACATCGAAATTAGTGCATACTATTGCAAATTAACTTCGTGTAGGTAAATAAGGTTCTTTACAGGCCTGTTGCGCTATTTATATTGGTGGTTTTTGTATTAATTTTTGTACAGCATTGATTGAAATAGCCGGCGAAAACATCGTAGTAGCCAATCGAGTGCGCCGGCCGCCGGCTCTTAAATAAACCCCTGAGATGTGATTTCTTTAAAATAAATTAAGTCTTTAAACCTTTTTAAAAAATACCATGCATATTAAACCGAAAATAACAAGTAAATGTATAAAGAAAAAAAAAATGGAAATTACACTACATGATGCTTTACGATCTCGGTAAAATCGTTTGTGATAAGCCTTAAAAGGTGCCTACAAAAAATAGTATTAAACTACGAATAAATAAAAAAGAATATGTTCGAAACGTAATAATTGTTTACTAATATATATTAAAACGATTATCCAATAAATTTAAATAAGGAAATTATTTAAAATATATAACTACCGTTCAGAAATCGACCATAACGGTGATGAATTCAAGCACGTTTTCTATTTGTTTACTTTAACATCCGGGTATGTTGCTCGCTGGAGCGTTCAACTTGCTTGCTCGAATGGCGTCCATGGGATTACAGAGGGCGTAGTGTTGTGGAGATAGGCAGAGCCATATATATAAAGAGTTGCGACATTGAGAATTTAGAAGCCATTTTGTGTCATACGCGATGCCCGTTCTGTGTCTAACGTGATGCCCGTTCTGTGTCTAACGTGATGTGCGTTCCTGTGTATAATATTGTATAATACAGTTAGCGGCCTCCTGTATAGTTTAATTTCATTTAATCTTTTTAGCAGTCGAATTTCATGTAACTATTTATAGATTTTTAAAAATGATTTCACTACTTTATATCCAATTTCATATTACTGTATTAAATAATACTGTAATAATTTACTATTTTTAAGCAGTTCTTTAATCCTCGCCGATAGACCGAGAGAGCCTCTCGATGGCAAGCATTCTTTAATTAGGCAATCCTTAAGTAGCTCCTATTATTTTTGCAAATAAC
>NW_022694704.1:0-7859 GCF_011630105.1 Anneissia japonica | reverse complement strand
ACGCGCGCAAATATTCGATTATATATGAATTCTTATACGCTGTCCATACTAAGTGATGTTAATTATAGAATATAGTTGTAAACCCAATTAAGTGTGTGAAATTAATATGCAATGTACGTAACACATATACTTTGCATGTGTTCATTGGGGAAGATTATGAAACAAAATGGACGGTGTGTACCACGTGACTTTCGTAAACCATGGAGCGGAATGTCGCAACTCTTATTGAGAATTTAGAAGCCATTTTGTTTCATACGCGATGCGCGTTCTTTGTCTAACGTGATGTGCGTTCCTGTGTATAATATTTATATATATGGCTCTCTGGAGATAGGAGTTACCCATAGAGATATAATAAGAATGTTTAATAGCTCTATGGAGTTACTTATCTTGCGCCGCGTAGCGCGGCGCTATACGATCTTTGGCAGCAGTAGGAGCTGAATACAAACGGAATATAAATGATTTCGGTCTCGCCTCATTTTACTCTGTACAGGGAGTTGTTAATTAGAATTCTAATTAACAACTCCCTGCTCTGTAACAGCGTTAGGCCCATGGTCTAGATGTGTTTTGTTGTTAATTTATTGTTGAGTGGTGTAGCTACCAAGTAGGCATAAGTAGCACCTTTGCTGCATCTTTTTAAACAGGAGAATGAGTAGTTACTAGTTAGGCCTAGATAGGTGACTGACCAACAAATCATGGCATTGGCTGGGTGTCAGAAAGAGGCCATGCAGCCAGGCTTCCTGGCCATCTACTACCTAGGCTACGCCTACTACAGTAGGTAGTTTTTGTGAAGTGAATATTGCTGAAAGTATGTAATCTGGCAAGTCTGAGTATATGCTAGGCCTATTAGCACTTCAAACATTCCAGTGACAATGTAGCAAAATGATGTGAGAATAGGTTTAGTAGGCTAGTAGCCGGAATCAGTCAATTCGAGTGGATGCCACTTTGAGCGGATCCCAGCTAATAATATTACGTTATAAGAACGTTATAATAACGTTACAGTTTGGTGATAAAAACTTTATTTTTTAGAACCATATGTACATAGTTATAACCTAATTTCACAACGTTTGAACATCTTACAACGTTGTGCGAACGTTATTTTGTTACATACCTAACTGCAACGTTCGTGAACATTATAAGAACATTTTGTGTTTCCTGGGATGCCAGTTCGAGCGGAGTAAAGTTTGAGTGGATGCTAATTCGACCGGAAAAAGATCCATTTATGTGAACAACAGCCTGTGCGAGTTACATACGCATTACTTAAAAATTTCCTATTTTTTAACTAACAATTTTCTTTCAGCCTCCCTAGTGGGTTCCGGGGGAGAAGCCTATAGCCTTATGTGTAGAAGTCTATTTAATTGATTTTCAGGTTAACAGTTTAAAATTAAACATACTACATTCATAACTGCACCAATGATTTGTGCATCTTCTGACACCTAGATATGTAAATATAATTTGAATTTCTGTGGGGAATAAAAATTACAGTTACATTACTCCCATTTTACAAATTTTATGTAAATTGTAAATTTAGGGCCTACAAATACACAACATAATTCAATTACAAGTATAGTGTGCTTTTTTAAATACAAAACCCCAACTGGAGACAAAAACGAATAAAATGAAACGTGCGCAATATATGTTTTAAAATTAAGGCCTAAGTGCTTGTTAGCGGCCATCTGGTAGTTTATTTCACTCGCAAATACAAGAATAGGGCAACGATAAATTCGCCCTTGTTATAGTTTGCACTAAATGCATCCGCTCAAATTGACTGACATTCGGCTAAGCCTAGCCTATACAAGGCTAGGACCTAGCTAGCTAGCTAGGAGGGCCAGGTGTAGCCCTACCTATCTAGAGGCCTAGATCAGACAGAGTGGACCGAAGCGGCCGCCAATAAGTAAAGTATATGGAACACGGGTGATGCATGCACGCTCGCTAAATACAAATACGTGCAACATGTAGACATAATGATTAAATTATCTAACATGCTAACATACAATGCTATTTAAATGTACAGTATGTAATTATAAACATTAATAATTTTATATGGAAAATAAATATGAAAATACTTATATATATTTTCTTTATTTTCATTTTTTATACCATTTAGTCTATTTTCATTTATTTACATGGACCTATTATTATAAATGATCATCAGAACATTAATAATGAATGGAAACAAAATGTAAACAGACAAGAAAACAAAAGTATGACAAACTTATCTATTTACAGTACTACACTTTTTTCATAATCTCCATTTATTTAAGCATTAATAAACATGATCAAAAAATATATCACAACAAATGATAATAGAAACATGTCTCAAACCAAAGTGACTTAGTAACATTTGTTGTTTCTGTAAAAAAAACCAGAAAAACAAAACCATAAGCAATACTGTAGTATAATATAACATAATAAACTTTAATACCAAATATTTGTAATAAAATAATGCTACAATAAGTAATCTTGTGCAGAATAAATTCTCAAATAGCCTATGCCTACCTCTAAATGATGTTTTAATTACTGTAATTCTGAATTGACTTGGCTAATGCCTAACCAACCATTTAACAGTAAAGCGAGTGTACTCTACTGTGTTCTGCATGCATCACCGGTGTTCCATACATATACACACATTGGCGGGGGTTCTGGCTGGCAGCCGCTTGCGGTCGCTTCAGGTCCAATTCAATCAAACGTGATGTAATTGGATTAGAGGGCCAAACAAATTTTTTGGTTTTTTGTTTTTGATTAATGAGAGTCGAAAGCATATTTAGTAGTACTGTAGTATGGGCCCTTAAGTTGAATATTTGACATTTACAGCAATGTACTTGAAAAGAAATCTTCATATTCTCCTTTTTTTTACACCTCAATCTTGTGCTCACTTTTAATTTTTAATGTTTTTTTTTACAATGTCCGGCATGAAGCGCCCAAGACATAACATCCAGGGATTTTCTGGAGGTTTTGACGCTAATGTCTGGCCACACACAAGGGTTTATTTTATTTTCGTGGGCCACTATAATTGCTGTCAGCCCGCATGATTGTGGCTACTTTAATTATGAATTTCCATTTTCTTTTCTGAAGGTCTGTTTACTTCTACAATCAACAACTATTACAAATATTGTATTGTTGCAGTTATTGTGGGATATCAGCGCAATGTATTTAGTGTCCAGTTTGAAGATTTTACAGGTGATTCCAGTACGATACTGCCACTACAGCTTAAAAGCAACCAATAAATTGCTCACTTCAAAACAGGTAAAATGACCAGTAAAATTCACCACTAACACCTAACAGTACAATTTAAAAATGATTCAATGCAGTAATGTTATACAGTTTAACTTGCCTATGTGAAATCCGAAATGGCATTGAAAAATTGTTTGACTTAAATATAATTCAGATTGTTAATTTAATCTCCAGATATTTGCAATTCCTTTAAAAACTATTTTTCCTCTATACAGTATGTTTCATAGCTCTTTTATTTATTCCTGAGCAAGCTAAATTTTTTCTTTATTTTACCCACTTTTGAGTCTGAAGTTTAATCTATTACATCTAATCTCAAACCCAATAAAGGGCAGTGGTGTAATTATGGTGTGGCAGGCCACCCAGCCTTGAAGTTTTCCACCCATTGTAAAGCTAATTACATGGCCCTCCACCCACCCTTATTAACCCACTTTTCCATCCTTAAAACCCACCCACCATGAAAATAACCTATCACACACCCACCCTTAGTTTTCAACAGCTACAATCCTGAAAGGGCCATGTTGTTGTGATCAACACCCGTGTCATCCAATCCACCTTGCAATTCATTATTTCACCACTGCTACAAATACATTTTTCTTCTGGAATTTTACCCTGTCAACTGAAAATCACAATAGTAATTCCTGTTTTTAAAAAAGGTGACAAAGCATATTTTGAAATTAAACGTTATTATGTTCCAATGAAGGTACTTTTATAATATTTATAATTCTCTTGTTTTACCATATTTATTATATTGTCATATTATTATTTGGTCAAGTTATTTTCCAACTTAATCTTGTACAGGTTTACAAAAATGTGTAGTTATCTCCATCGAGAGCCATACTCTTTAGCACTGGTTGTTAAATTGCTGAATTTTAATAAATTACAAATTTGTTGCTTTTATGTTTGATTTGTTAAAAAGAATTACCCTGAACCGGCAGTATGGATGTGTTACACAGCCAAACTATACCATACGAGTTAAGAAATGCTGAAGACAGCCTTTATGTTCCTATAAAAGA
The DNA here is from genome assembly GCF_011630105.1 of Anneissia japonica. Classification (NCBI taxonomy): domain Eukaryota; kingdom Metazoa; phylum Echinodermata; class Crinoidea; order Comatulida; family Comatulidae; genus Anneissia; species Anneissia japonica. Next base: position 3,615 of record NW_022694704.1, on the reverse strand, counting down.
TGAATGCAACTTTATTGTTAAATTGCTAGTTAATAATTAATTTTGATAAATTCACGAAACTCCACCAAATGCTAGCACAAAAAGTTATGCGGGGTACAAATCTAGAATTATTATTATTATTATTATTGAAGATTTTTATTTACTTGCAGATTCTCAACTTGGCTCCAATTCGAAAACAATTTGCTACAAGTGCCACCTTCAAGGACAGATGGGATGACCCAACTAGTGCTTATTTAAAAAACCAACCTATTATTAAGGAAAATGTTGATCGGTTAATATATCAATTCAACGGAAAAAAACTGCTACAATTGTCTAACGCTGTCTTTTATGGCACAGCATTAATGGGATTGTATCTTGCTCCGGACATTTTACTTGGTACTTACGAACATACTGCGGTCAACTTTGAAACATTTTCAAACCTAGCAGGAATAACATTGTCTACCGTGTTGATTCCTTTGCTTGCTCGCATGTTTACGAAGAGAATTGTATTAAAACTGTATCATAACGCAGCTATGGACACATACACCGCACATGTATTCTCACCATTTTTGCGTGTGCAAAAGTTAATTTTTCACCATAATGATATTGTAGTTGCTCGCAAAAGGTTGATTAATATCAGTTTAACAACGGTCCGTGCAAAAAAATATCCGTTGTTCCTACAGGCTTACAGCTTTGCACTTCCAAGTGATTTTAACCATTTGATGGGTTACGATAAATAAAATTTAAAAATATTATATACTGTATTGTGTTTCATTGTTTTTTCCTCAGTGCTTTTCATGCAGTTTAAAATATTTAAAGATGTATTCTACTACTCTTCCCTGCAAATATCAGCAACCAATATTCACCCTAAGTAATGGGTCTATTTCGTGAATACTTGCCTATATAAACCGACTAATTGCCATTGTTCCTTTAGAAACACCCCTACAACAAAAATAGAACAAACCGATTGTCCCAGCATGAGAATGTGCCCACTCCTGAGCGTCGTCCTCACTCCTTTGTCGTCCGTCAACGAGCAATGACCACACCCAATCTAATTAATCAAATTATGTTGATAATTCAACTGAGGTCCTCTGATGATGTTTGATATGTTCAACTTCAAGTAATGGTTGATCAGCTGGAGACCAGAATGTAACCTCACAGCTAAGCTATTTGGCAGTGGGGTCGAACAATATCCAGGGAAGGCCAGTAAGGTCTATGGGATAATACCCTTAAAACCTAGAAAGTAGGAATTTTAAACCTTATGCCGAAGAGAGTCATGACCGGTATCTTACAAATACAGTACTGTGAATTCATATATGTTAAGCATAGCTATGTTTAGTAGTATGCTTTATGTATGCGCCTTTTAAATGTATTGCATTGGAGGCTAATAATGTATTTAACATATTTTATGCTATTAAATTGACATTCAGGAAAGCCTGATTAGACAAAATTTGACTTGGCAATTTCACATTTGGTAAACTGGGTTTGGCAAAAGTGGAATCTGCAATCTTGCATTCAGCAATTTGGCATAGATCCACCAAAACGTCTGATTTGAACCGTAAAGGCCATAGTATATTCTGAAGTAAAAAGTTATTTGTTCAGCACCTGAGCTAGTAGTGGTTACCGCACATATTTACCTAATAGAGTACTACAGCGTTACGTCAAAATACTACTACGTTGCTATTGGCGGCAAAATGTGTTCAACCCGACCTTGTCTCACTGACAAATCATTGATCCCAATTTCTAATGTAATTATTAAAATTTTATATCTTAATTTTTCTTTGTAAATTTCAATTGACGATTAAATGTGTGTTCGATAAGTAATATAATGCGAGTTTTTGTGTGTTTAGTACATTTTGATGGTAAAGTATGAGGTTTTTGAAATGCCTATTCCTGAAAGACAATGAATGGTAACCAATGTCCGGTTGACAACTGAGGGCGCCACCTGGAGTTGTGAGGACACGATTACTGTGGTACACTATGGTCATGATCCGGAAGGGTGAATGTGGTTTAATAATAAGACAAACACTTTTGGGACTGCTGTTTTACTGAACACCAAGCCAGAAAAAAACAAAAAAAAACCAAACAGAATATACAAATAATGATTTTATTCATTTTTGATGTACTTACAATTATCTACTAAAGGCTATGTTGTGATCCTGTTATCACAAAACATCACCTCACAACTATAATTTCATATCATCTGCTTCAATGTGTCATACATTTCTGTACTTATGCATACTTCAATATTATAATTACTCTTTCATGGCCACAAGATAATGCAGTGCCTTAGTTTAAAAAAATTGGGCACATTAAAAATACATTGCAATACATGTAGTTGGTGATACAAGTCATTTCCGTTTTTTACAACAGAATTACATAAAAGCATTATTTCTTTTCTTTTCAAACAAAAGTGGATATTTCCCCAAAATTCTTACAAGATATGTTAAATTTAAACTTTAATTACAATACGCTTTGAGACGAATTTTTAATTGTTTAAGGCGATATACAAGTAAATTTCCATGATTTGTTTATTATTCACTCTGCAAGTTTCTATCTTATTTTGAAAAAATTCTAACATTTTTAATTGAATTATGCATAATATAAAAACACAGCAACTTGGAATTGTAACAAGTTGCTACATACATTTCTCACTAATATTACAACTTTTCACAAAATAAAATTGTTTTTATTTATACTAAACTGTATGGCGGATGTTAACTAAAAGGACCTGATCACTCAATATTATTCCTAAATGCATGCAAAAAAAAGAAGAAAATCCACCATCATGAACAGTACGCTGCACCCACATCGGACAGCACTACCTGGCATTATCTCACAGATCTATTTAATTCAAATTCAAAAAGGAATATATTCTTTAGTTCCGATCCAGCACCTAAATATATTTGGAAACCATTTTCTTTTAATTATTCACTGAAAAGTAAATCCACAATTTTTAAAGTACTGTACTGAATTGAGAATTTGAGAATAAGAAGTAATAGCATTCAACACAAAGTCAATTCAACACAAACATGTACTATATTAGACGGATGGCACTAAAATGGCATTAAGTAACCTTTAGCCACTTAAATTGGTACATCAAATGAATTTGCCAATAACATGTCAAAGGGATATGTTCAGTGGTATAACTCAGAGCTCTCAATGGTCAACCAAGGGCCGAGCCCCTTCAGGAGCAGAGCATGGAAACAGCTCCATCAAAATATGCCCCTAAAACATTCAAATGCCAAAGCATGGGACCTTCTGGGGTCCTACATGGCTGCCAGTCCAGAGGGTAAAGAAGCCATAAGAAACCTTCAACAGAGACCTCAGGCCTTTTTGTTACACCACTGATTGTGTTACATTAAAAGCAAAAAAAAAAAAGTTTGTGCAGCAGGGAATGTAGTTATTAGACAGCAGAATCTTTCTGTTTCTTCCTGTAGACTTTATACCAACAGCAAGGTGTTTAATCCCCTATATTTTAAATACTTTGCCTTGGGATCTGAGACAATACATCCTTGAAATATTTATTATATTTTGCTAAGAGAAGGCTTGCATGAATTTTACACACTTGTAACTCCAGTAAATATTGATAGTAATATATATTACTGAAATCATGAACTAAAATTACAAAATTGC
>NW_022694703.1:0-1315 GCF_011630105.1 Anneissia japonica | reverse complement strand
CAGGATTTTCAAACGGTGTGGGACAATATCAGAGCAGACCCACTTTACGTGTAAATTCAAACAATATGGACCCATTTTACGTAAAAATATGAAATATCTGGACCCATTTTCTTATATTTTACCCATATTTAACTAAATATAAGGTATCTGGATCCATTTTATGCATAAAATTACATAATTTGGACCCTTTTTTAAAATGTGGACCATTTTTTGTGGACCCATTGGAAAAATGGTGTGGGACTGTCCCAACAGTGCCAATGGCTGGCTATGCCATTGATGATGATGGATGAATATGATGATGAGGATGATGATGAAGAAAATGATGAAGAATGAGGAGGATGAAGATTATGAGGATGATGATAACGACGATAGATGATTGATAAGGACGTGATGAAGACGAGGACGATGACGATGGATGAGTATGATGTGATGATGATGGTGATGATTACAACGATCGATGATAGTAAGGATGATTATAATAAGACAACAATGAGAATGATGATGATGACGATGACGAATAGGATGAGGATGATGATGACGGATGATGATAATACTGTAATGATATCAATAGAGGTAATAAAAATATTATAAATAATATTATATAACAGTACTAACAATGTAATTTATTCTAATATTAAAATATAATTTTGAAATAACAGAAATACAATACAGTAATATACACATAATATTATTAATGATTTCAACAATAATAGTTAAGCATAATACTACTGTAATATGATGGTGATGATTACAACGATCGATAATAGTAAGGATGATTATAATGATAAGACAACAATGAGAATGATGATGACGATGACGAATAGGAAGAGGATGATGATGACGGATGGTGATAATACTGTAATGATATCAATAGTGGTAATAAAAATATTATTATAATAATATTATTTATTTATTTATTTATTACAACAATCTTTAATGAGGGTGGTCCATCCAGCCGAAGCTGATCATTAGGGACCCTCAATACACATAGTAAGACAAAACAAATGAGCATATTAAACTAATTAAATTACAGTAAAATAAATAACAACCTCTCAATACAAAATTTACATAAAGAATTAATGGTAACTTTTGAGGGACGATTTAAAGGAGGAGTAAGTAGAAGCATAGCATTATATAACGGTACTAACTATGTAATTCATTCTAATTATAAAATATAATTTTGAAATAACAGAAATACAATACAGTAATATATACATAATATTATTAATTATTTCAAAAATAATAAATGAGCATAATACTACTATTAAAATAATAATACTTATATATATTCTATATGTGATTGCTTTGATGAGAT
>NW_022694702.1:0-1919 GCF_011630105.1 Anneissia japonica | reverse complement strand
AGTATAATGTATACACATACATATACACCCATATATACATACACACACACACACATACACATACATATATATTATACATATATACAAAGCGTTATAAAAGTATATAAAAGAAATTAAATTTAAAATACAAAAAAGAAATATATGTATTACTAAAGCAACAATGCATTTAACCTATTTTAAAATTTGATCTTCTGTCCCAAGCTTTTTTAGCAAATGTTTTACAATATCTGTCAAATGCAGATTGAACATCATCATTATTTTCCCCTCCAAGAACAAAATGAATTTTATCATCAATATCAGATTCTGAGAAAGTATTCCAAGTTGCAGTCTCATTGCAAAGTTCAAGGTCTTGTTTTAAAATAGCTAATTCTGCCTCTCTGATTATATCAAATGATTTTACATTTTAATCAATTATTTAGGCATTGTTATTGTTAATTGTATGTTCATTTTACTTGGTAAAATTGTTTAAAATTTGTTTAAAAGGGCGCCAATGGAGATAAGTTTTTGATATATTAATACTTTCTTGGGTTAGCTTAGGAATTAACTGTAATCAATTATCTGTTCTGTGGTTTTTGTTTTATTTTCAAGAAGGATGTTATTTTAATTCCTGAATAAAATGAAATGAAATACTGTAGTACGACGCCACCATGCGTCGCGAAAGATCAGATTAGACGTGTGTGACACACAAGCACACAAAAACGACGACGTAGGCTAGATCACTACTGTGTGTTACCGGGCTGTACCATCTGGTGGAACTAAGTACACGTATTTACTTCTGTTTCAATAAATTAATATATATAAATAAGATGGAGCGGTTAACGTATTTGTTGCTGATTAGTTTGGGTTATTGTTTTTGTTTTTTGGGGTTGATAATACCAACCAATTCGACACAATCTGGGCTAGGCCCCCAGATCTCACTGCAGCGGTCGGGTATTTCTCAGGGTGAGCCGGTTAAAGATCGTGTGATCCGCGATGTGGATGCAAGAAGCTCGATGAAGAAACGAGCTACAGCAACCGAAACATCACCGAGTAAAGTAACGCCAACTACTGTTAGGCCTTCTGCGACAGTATTAAATGCTACAAAACTATCAGGTAAAGATCAGAATGGAAGTAGTTTTAGTCCAGCAAATTTAATTCCTGATGGATTAAAATGGTCACCAGATTTGCTGAAGCGGATGCTTGTTGTGTTATTGTCAATAACAGCAATTGCAGTATTCTATTTCATCTTTCGAACTCTCAGGTAAGTTACTAAGAAGAAACTACTTTAAAAAACAATACTAGAACACAATACTTTGAAATTTTATTGTATTGTAGACTAGGCCATAGTAGATTTAGGCCTAATTAATGGAATTTGTGATTTGTTTGTAAAACGGTGTCTTTTCGGGATATGACCGGTTGAGCCGCCAACAAGTTGAGCCGCCGGTAATTTCTATGGAACGCCAAGCGTGTCTCTCAGTGAATGTAGTGTGTCTCTCAGTGAATGTAGTCGGCTTGCCGATGTCATCAGTGAATGAACCCCCCGGATACCAGCTACATATTCATCCCACAGTCTTGTCAGTCGTTGATTTGCTCGTATTGCCGTTCGTGATGTATAATTGTGTAATTGAAAATTAGAATTTTAATATATTTATGTACTACATTTTTATAAAAATATATGAAGTTGTATCATTGCAAAATCGTATTAAAAATGTAATTTTATGTACATTTTTATACAAATAAATGAAGTTGTATAATTGCAAAATCGTATTAAAAATGTGTTTATTTACGTTTGGCTTGCAGCGTATTTCAATTAACTTATTCGTTATTCGTAATATTTTGTTAAATTATTTAATTAAATTATTTATTATATATAAGTTTTTTTTACTATCTGGCAAGCCGACTGAATTAGACAGATGACTATAAACAATAAATTTAAATGT
>NW_022694701.1:0-919 GCF_011630105.1 Anneissia japonica | reverse complement strand
ATATGTATATTTATATATATATATACACGATAAAATAAGAAAGGCTCCATAGGCAAGTAATACATAAAATTAAACACAAAGATGGTATATAATTTGCACAAATTTATTGAAATTATAGCGAGATATATACAAACATATATATATGATTAAAATGTATGTTTTATATACAAATAGATATATACAAATAATCGTATTGTGTATTTGATGTTTCGTTGCAAATCTCATCATAATTATATAAACAAAATGGGTAAATAATAATAAGTGTTTAAATAGGAACAATATTTTTATTATTGTTTCCCATTGTTTATATTATGTTTATACACGTACGGTGCTTACGCAACATACCTACCGTACTCTCGCGAATAAGCGCCAATTTTGAATAAGATTTTCTTTTTAGCAAGTCAATAATCCAATCAATCCTGGGACTGTGGTTGTTGGCATAATTTGAGCTGTAGAGTGGAAACACATTCTTCTTCAGTCAATACCAAATAAGGATATTTCTCTTGGACGGATGAGAGCTCCGATCCCTGGACAGACAGTATATTTCCAACTTTAATCTTTTTACATATTTGTCTATGTCTAGTCCTACTCCTCTTTTTCTTTTTTCGACCTTGAGCACATTCTCATCTGTTTCGACCTTAAGCACATTCTCATCTGAGTTTTCAAGAAAAATACAATGATCCTGCCATCCTCCTAATATCAATCGGCCGATGGCCAACAAGCTAACCACTACCCACCACTAATTGCACCTGCTATTTTGCTGTTATGTAAGTATTCACACATTCTTGTTACGAGCCATTTTCTCTGGACGATTATATTTTCTAACCACCACTCGTAATGTCCTTATATACCGCAATCTTTTTTTTCATTCAAAAAGTGACTCTTGAATTTTTAATTATTGCAATAATTTCCCATAAGA
>NW_022694700.1:568517-575406 GCF_011630105.1 Anneissia japonica | reverse complement strand
CAATGTTTTAAATAGAGGCAACTAGGGAGGCTGTTACCTGAAGTGAATTTGAAAGAAGTCCAGATGCAACTAAGCAGTGGGTAAACCGGGAAAGTGCTGATGAGAACTCCTCCATTAAAGAACCTAAGAAAATAAAAATACCATTAAAACAAAATACACAATGCTTATTATAAAATTTGATTTCATTTTCATATTTATGGGCATGTGTATCAAAGATTGGTAATATGTAGATATACAATACATACACCTAAATATGAACTGGTTATTGGACATTGCGACAATCCTTTCCAGAATGCAATAATAATTTATTGGATCTTCTGTTTTAAAACAGAGGCACACGTTAGACACAAAACTTAAATAATAAACAGGCAAACATATCTTATGTAAAATAAGTAAAGTAAAATAACTGGAAGTTTGATAAAATAAATATAATGAAATAAAACATTTAAATAATCAGGAGAATTTCACATGTTTTTTTCTTCATGTAACAAAATGGGAATGGTTAATTTAAAATTGTTAAAGCATTATTTAAAATGAGTACACAAGAGTAAAATTATTGTTTAAAAATATTTTTAAAATCGTAAAATACCTTGTAAAAACTCCTTGGTTGGACGATTTAAAATGACTTAAATTATGAGCGACTATCAACTTTTACCGGTGGTATTTAACATAATTATCTGTCAGTCTTAACTTAACTTAATTATGGTAATACATGTTTTTCACACTGCATTCATCTTTCTATGAATGTTGATAATATAAACATCCAGAACTGCCTCATAAACATTTCTCACCTAAGTATTATACAATACATAAGACTCAACATGTGATTGCTGTTTGAGGTTGTTAATAGGAAGCATTTAAAATAAATTAAATGGTATTTAGAAATGATCTTGCTTACCATTGTCGATTTTTATCATTTCTTTATCAAGATCTTTGATCACTCCAGCTAAATTCATCAGATGTACGTCAGTTACAGATGCTCTAAAATTAATGACAACAAAACACTTTATCTTTCAACAGTTTATTAGTCAATACTCTTTATTTAGCCAATACTTAAAAGAGTTTAATACCTAGTTGTAAATAAAAGGAAACTTCCCAACCCATTTGTTAATATCAACAATGATGCTGAAGCGAATGGTACCAATTACTAGTTGAAGACAGTGTTATTTAAGGATGATAATTAAACATTGCCTATGTATGTAACATTTGTAATTTTTTGTAATTATCATCGAATTCAACAATTATTTGTGTGAGTTAAGGCAAGCATGTGTGGGCTATTGTTGTATGCCAAATTTATTCTACCTTACAGTGATCCAGTTCCATATTTAGTAACCCAAACTCTAATGATCTTTTTCGAGTGCCATACGTAACAACCAACCAATTAGACTTAGGTCAGGAATATACGTGTCCTACAAACACACGTGTTGTCTCACAAACGCACATGTTTAGTACATTCACACTATCGTTTTGTGGGACCTTAGCTATAATATTCAAGGGGTGGGCTTTAGGGGGGCAATTGCACATTAATTAAGGCACTTAAGCTGTTTATGGAATAATCTCATAGCATCTTACAGTAAGGATAAGAAAACCTTCTGATTCACCTGTAATAGGATTGGATGAACTCATTGCTGGATTTAAGAAGATAGGTAGTCATAAACTGCAGTGTCTCAGTTGACAGCCTAAGGTACTGAAATAAAAATCATGTTGAAATATACTATTAGTCAATATAACAGAACAATAGTAAAAAATATGAAACAATGTTGCCTTATTATAATGTTATGTAAAATGAAACACTGGTAGCATTTTATTGACTAACTACATAGTATTTATTCACGCAAGCTTTCACCAGCAGTCTATGCTGGCTTCGTTAGGTGCTCCTGAAGAAGCCAGCCTTGACTGCTGGAGAAACCTTCTGTGAATAAATACTATATAGTTAGTCGAAGTGCTACCAGTGTTTCATTTTACATAGTTATACCTGACTAATACAGCTCCACCTACTATTATATCTGATAAAGTTAGTATTTTTTTAAGGTAACACCCTGGGTAGAAGTTGATTTATGAAAATAAATTAAGGAGGAGCTACTACAAACCACCACCTAGATGGTGGTTGGTGATTGGTAAGAGTAGTGATTGATACCAGTGACCTCATCTCTAGCATATGTAATCATCATTATGATGATGTAATACATCAACACTGCAGTACCCGCTGCTTACTTGGACTCGAATTCAAACATGGCCATCAGGCGCAAGCTCCTTGGTCTAGAGGTATGATGCCAGGCTAGTGATCTGGAGATCGTGGGTTCGAGTCCCACCCGAGAACAACTTGCGATTTTTTATCGCAGTTGTTTTCAAATGTACTGAGTATTCGGTACATTTCCACGTCAGGTAGGGCAAAATTACACCTATACATTATGATGATGACGACGACAATAATGAAAAAATGATTCTGATGGTTACTCATGGTGAGGGCAAAGAGGATGAGACTGAATAAGTTGATGATAATGATTAAAATGATGATGATAATGATATTCACAATCACGATAATGCAAAATATACAGACGCTGATAATAATTTTTTGTCCAACCAATAAATCAACTAATCAAATTAACTATAGAAGTCATTTAATCACAGAAATTGTGTTCCTACCACTGCTGGTTCTTCAGTGTCAGGCAGGTCCATGATGTTAGGTGACTCAGACTTGGATGCTTTCCCATCCTCGCCCTTCCCAGGTGCACGCGGAAGTGGAGGAGGAGGGGGTATTTCCTTGGAATCTTCATTTGGGGACAGGTTATCATGGAATAAATGTCCAAACAGTGGTTCACTGTCATCATCTAGTGATAAGCAAAATAAACAGTTTTAACATATTTTTTTGTTAAACCATATTTATAAAGGTTGACTCGTCCGGCATATCCTAGTAAGTTGAATGATGTACAGGGGCCCGCTTAAATAAATGAGAAAATGTAACATGGTGCTTTATGTTTATAAGAGAAGTCTCATGAGGCTTATGGAGTGGAGATATGTTTTAGTGCTGAACAGGAGTTTAACCCATGATCCTGAGATTGGAATGCCAGCTTCTTAACCACCAAACTGCACATCTCCACTTTAAACATCTCCACACACACAAGTTATCAGTTTGCTAAAACCATTGATCAAAAACCAATGACTATCAAAACAGCTTTGGCTTTAAAGTAAAGGTGCTCATAAACCCTGCTAATAATATTAATCTTCACGTTATTTTGATCATTATTTTTGTCAGTTCTTTTTAAGATTAAAGAAAATTTCATTGTCTGAAAAACTCAGAAATTACATAAATTGTAATAATAATAATAATAATAATAATAATAATAATAATAATAATATTATTATTATTATTGTTGTAATTGTATAATTAGCATATTTATACATGATACCTTCACTACTGTCTTCTGAGCTGCTGAATTCATCTTCGTAGTCCTCGTTTATTTCTGAGTTGCTGTCTGAGTAACTATCATCCGTTGTCCCTGCTTGGTCCTTTTTGCTCCGTACAATTGAGCAAGCCTGGTAGAAAATAAAAAATGAAACATATTCAAAGCTAAATCAATTTCGTTAACAATATTTCTGTTTTCTAAAAGTATCAAAACCTAAATAAATATAATAAACATGTAGTATAACAAAGATGCCATGTTGCTTAAATTACCCCTCTTAATACTCATTCTCACCTTCCTGAAGTGGACATTATTTCTCTATCTGGACCTTAATCACCTCTTCACCCGATCTAGCACTAAATTATTTCCTCCATTTTAATTGAGTTCAACAGCCATTCTTCTAAAGCTTACATACTCACTCTCTCAACTACTGCATCACATACCAATAACAAATTTACTATTTTAAAGCATATTTAATTTACATGTTTAAAGTTCTGTTCACTATCTGGTATTGAGTACAGTATTATCAAGTTTGATGTGATAAATACCTATAATTTGCCCATATATGTTGTGTCCAAAATTGGCCAATAAATCACAGATTTTTGTCACATAGACCTTGATTCTAGTCAGGTTTATACAGTGTTTCCGGATGGTGTTGCCACCAGTATTCTGAGACAAATTAAGCCTATTGTATTGTAAATTAATTATGCAGTAGTGCTAAGATGTGGCATGGAAGTTCTATACTTAAAACTAAATTGTTCATGTTTTATAGCACTGATATGACAAACCTGAGAAGAAAGATAATCTTCTCCAATGTGTTTACAAACGTGCTATCACTCATACTCCCCGTAAATATTAGCAAGAATAAGACAGTTCACTACTAAAAGTGTACTAACCTTACGATATCCGAAGATGAAGAGACCGAATAGGAAGTTGATAACATCAGCCCCTTCCAGTATGCCCTTTACCCGCATGCTAGCTGTGTTCTGAGGTGCAATGCTGATCTCAGCTACTTCACTTTGTCTCTGACTCACCTGCAGAGGAGGTAACATATTACATTAGGAAAATATACACTATAAGCGCATATCTCCACCAAAGGCGTATTGAGCACCTTTGGTGGAGATATGCGCTTCATAAATCTTTATTATTATTATTGTTAAGCCCTCTATGCACTTCACATATCATGACCCCGTTTGATTAGATTAAACGCTCAGGAACACAAACTCAAGCTCCTTGTGGGAGTATTTCATTCAGCTCCATCAGCGCATTTTGGCATTTAACCCTACCAGGTACCTACTTATACTCCTGGGTGGAGAGAAGCAATGCAGATAAAGTGCCTTGCCCAAGGATACAAATGAAATGCACAGCAAGGGATTAAAACCCCAACAACGAGGTTAAGCCAAGAGGAAGTCTGTTAAGTAGAGCATAATCAGATACTCAAAGTCTCATGATATGTTTGATCAGATACCTGTAAAAACCAAACTAGCCACTCCCATCACCCCCCCCCCCCCCAACACTTTACTACACCTGCAATATTATTAAAGTCATTATACCTGTGTCAAGCTCTCAATGTGAAGGTCATCCATCAATGTCTTGAAGAGACTCAAGCCTTTGTTAGCTAGAGCTACTGTCAGACTACTAAAGCCCTGCAACCTGATAAAAAACAAAAAAACAAACAATTATATATATCAATAGTGCAAATTGATGGAGTGTAGCAAATGAAAAACCAGATGACAATACATTAGGATTACAACCAGCATTGCATCATTTTGTTTATTTATTATTTTCATACTGTATTTTTCAATCATTAAATTTCATCAACTTACGCTTCTATTTTAATGTTTCTTAACTTATTTTCATTGAAAAAAAAATGTTTACTTACTTTATCATCAACTCAAATTCATCAACCTATATAATCACATTATGTATATTTAAATTTTTTTTTTTTGTAATCAAATTTACTCAATTCAATTTATAATAATCCTTTCGAACACATATAAAAACATAATTATTAAAAACTAATGTGTTGCTTTCCTTACCCTTTTGCTGAGCTGGGCCTAATTGGTGTGTCTTTTGTTTTTGCAAAAGTAGGCTTTTCAGACTTAGGCAAAGGTGATGTGCCGCCCTCGCGGTCCTTCTTTTCTGGAATACTTGTGGCATTCAGATTAAGAATGTGCTCCAGTCCACGGAAGATACACCATGCTCCAAGCATGTTCAAATTTTGAAGATTCTGTACAGTATAAGGTAAAACATTAGATAAACTTGATTACAATACAGATAAACAATAATAAAAATATTAACAAAAACAAAAACAATGAACTGACATTTATAATGTCTTGGTACATAAACAAAAACATGAAAGTAGAAAAATAAAGCAAAAAGGGACATAATAATAATAATAGTAAAAGTTTTATAAAGCGCACATCTCCACCAATGGTGCTCAAGGCGCAGTAAGGTACAGTCTAACACAAGCATGTAGCAGTAACGGAAAACAATTTTCTCAACTATCAGCCAACTACATAGGTCTATTTGCATTGATTTAGATTGGTGTGGAGTGAAATAAAAAAAACAATGATTACCGTACTCGTGCGAATAAGCGCCTGGGCGCTTAAATTATTTTTGGCTCTTTTTAAGGGGTGCTTATTCAAACCGGGAGCTTATGAAAACAGAGTGGAAATTTAGGGGGCGCTTATGGAAATAGATGAAAATTCAAGGGTGCTTTAATGGGAAATTGGAAAATTCAAAAGGGGCACTTTTTTGAAAACCAAAGATAAACGAATGGTTTTGGTGAAGAAAAGGTAATCGTCGAGAGAGCATGGCTCATGACAAGTATGTTGGGGGTATGTACACAACAGCAGATGACATTAGTGGTGGTATTATAGATGAATAGATGGACTGACCAACTGACAATGCTAAGATATGCAAATAGTTGATGCAGAAAATTAAGTTGGTGATGTACTGTACTGTATGAATGTAATTTTTTTAGGAATCAAGGGGCGCTTATTCAAAATTGAGAGGGTGCTTATGGGCAATTTCATAATGCAGAGTGATTTTTTGTAATTTTTCATACTTATCAAATCCCATCAAGTTTGTTATCAAACTAAAGCTCATTTTATATAGAATTATGATCTAAAATCAATATTTTGGTATTTCAATGGTAAAATGTGAAAAAAATGATCCAAATACATAGTATTTTTAAATTTTAAAATATAGTAAAAAATAGCTTACTTAAATGCAATTATTATGCAGAATGTATATGCTGGAAAATTCTAAATTCATGTTATTTTACAAAAGAATAGGTACTATTATCATTTTTAAAGGTGAAAATTATAATTTTCAAATAATAAATTATTTTTTTTGTTTTTTAAAAAATTTGGTTAATTTATGTGATTCCGCTACCAAAAAAGTGATTTTTTTTAAATTTCTCCAAAAGTATTGATTTTTCAAAAATGAAAGTACAGGTGATAATAGACTACTGATAGATG
>NW_022694700.1:564391-568188 GCF_011630105.1 Anneissia japonica | reverse complement strand
GTTGGTTTTTACTCCACCTACTAATTTTAAGTGCTTGCTATTGGCTCACAAACCAGTGACGAATGTATTCTTATGCATCTTAAAGAATACTGCATCACTTTTTTTTATCATTGAGATCCAAAATTGATCCAGATTGAGTACCAAAATGCCATTAACTGCTGCAGAGAACTGATGCTTTGTGATGTTTTAATGCTTCCATGTACACAGAGATTGACCATTAACAATAAATAATAATTTTAATTAATTTTAATTTTGTGAAAATTCACATGCTGCTTTTGTGTGTTGTTAATATCAAGCCCGTAGCCAGGAGGGTTCGTTGGGTTCGAACGAACCCCCCTTTTCATGAAGTGCGCTTTCAACAAAGGCTGGTTAGCCTACACTTTAGGCCTAGCCTAGAGCCTATCATCATTAAAAGTCCTAATTTAATACCCGATTGTTAGGCCTACCTAGTAACATAAAAAATGTGCTATATAAATAAAAAATAAAGAATAAACCATACTGGATTCTTTGGAGTTTGTATCATGCTACTGTTGTTAAATTACCAATACTGTACTGTAGTACTAAAGTTTTTTTGTTTTTTTGTTTTCTATCTTTTCCCAACTCAAAAAATTACCTCTTTAATATATACATTTTTTTAATGTATGGCCTCTCAAATCAATTAAATAACACCTGTAAATGCTTAGAATGCGGGAGCTTCCAGGGTTTTGGCCCTCGACCCACCGGGGGGCCCTTGGCAGCCCTCTGGCCCCAGCCAATGGTGCTCGCAAGTCCCCTTTCAGTATCAAAAAGAACCCCCCTACCAAAATCCTGGCTATAGGCTTGAATATTCTTAAAAATCACCAGTAAATTATAGCAATATTCCAATGTCATTCCGCTACTGTCATTCCGCCACCATAATTATATTCATAAATGATATTATATATTTGATTAAGTTAAATAATTAAACAACTAAATTTCTCAGAATGTTTTTTAAGTATAGATAGGCAAACTCTAGACTAAAAATATAATGTTATTGTGTTTTGGTACTTACAGTATAAACAATCCAATATTTTTATTAATTTTCATAATTTTTATAATTGTGTTTGAGACTTGATAAAGTAAAATAAATTTTGTTTCATATACCAAGTGAATTGCTTCAGCATTGTTTTCATAAAAAGTGAAAGATTTTACATTTAGTCAAGAAGGTTCTTTATAAATATTAATTTCAAATGCACTTTTATCAATGGTCATTCCGCTACTGTGATTCCGCTACCAGACATGGTCTTATATTTTTATAAATATCTCCAAAACTATAAACATTTTTAAAAATCAATGTTTTGCATTCAATACTACACTAAATTATGATAAACTGAGATGTATTCAATTTTTAAATCACTTTCTTAAATCAGAGGGTTTTAGTAAAATGTGAAGTGGTAAAAATAGAGGGTATTTTTTTTGTCTTTCCGCTACCATACATATTTTTTGATATTATATCAAAATTGTGATAGGTTTTTTTAAAAAAACTAGGGTAGAAATTATAGATGGATTCCATAGTTATGTAAATATGATAATTATTCCAAGAATTAGAATGGAGTGTAAATATGACATTAGATTAAAGTTGAAAAGTTCAGCAAAATAGTGATTCCGCTACCATGAAATTGCCCTTATTCAAACGAGGCGCTTAAGACAATTTTCATGTTAGGAGGGGTGCTTATTCAAACGGTTATTCGTGCGAGTATGGTATACTAATATAAATTTTCTATAATGATTAATAATAATAATAATAATAATAATAATAATAATATTGATAATTATAATGATATTAACAATATCAGCTATTTATACCAAAACTTAAGTACACAGATGTATTTATACAAACATGGAATAGTAAAGAGAATAACTGTAAAATAAACACTTACATGTCCTCCAGCTCGTATAGATGACTGTATTGCTGATGATAAGGTACTGAACATAGCAAGCTGTAGAACAAGATTAGAAAACAATTATTAATACTGAGATGATAGCATACCTCTACATATGAGAACACAATACTCTACGGTATTCTAATTCTTCTCCGGTTCACACCCTGGAAATTAAGTTGTTCCATTATTTGGAAATATGGCACCGACAATTAAATAAATCAGTAGTGAAGCTGTTAGTCTATTAGTGAGGTATCTTTGAAACCTACCTCTCGTGCATAAAAGAAAAATAATGGACTCGCCCTAGCTCGCCTATATACACCATACGTGAATGAATAATATCCTTTCCTTCTCCCGTTTGTCTGATACAGACATGTGAAAAGCTTATTGTAGAAAGATATCGTTTAATATTGTAAATATAACAAAGAGTTTCCCGTAGCCATGTCTATGCCTGTGCGAAGTCTTGTTCAGTGTGTTGTGGGCCTAGGCCTAGCCCACGCAGTGATAAGCATTCTGCTTGCCGGGTGTGTAGCTCATGCGGGCAGTGCACGTAGCTGTAATACGGCACTGAAAATATTTATTCAGAAACACTGTTAAATACACAGACCAGAAACTTTTGACCAGACTGCAATAGACAGGAAAGATAAGCATGCCTACATAATTGATGTCACTATTCCCTACAAGGCTCACAAGTCTACAATTCAGAAATAGAGCACTTTGGAAATCCTGAAGACTTATGACTTTATGTTGAGTTTGATGGCCGAGTGGTTAAGGCAGGGGCACCGCATCGTACAGCCATAATATCGGTGCTGATTCAAACGGGAGGCTCACCTATGGTTCTGGTGGTGGAACAAGTCTTCTCGGATAAGGACTATAAACCATAGGCCCAGTGTACATAATATGGCTCATATGCACTTTAAAGAACCTAGTACATCCTTCTAGACAAATATGGAGTGTAGGTTACCCTGGTGTACTTGGTCCATTCAACCACTGCTGTGGACTGACGAGAGTAACTGGTACTGGTTTACCGGGTAGCTCAGACACGAAGAGGTCCTCAGACGAGAATTAAGTTACTGTAGGAGCCAGTCCACGCCTTGAGTGCATTGAGACCATTTCAGTATAAAGCGCTATATAAATATAACTACATTACAATACACTACAACCAGGCTCCGGAAGAATAGGCCACCTTCTTTTTCAAATTTAAACATGTTCACCAATCATATTTAAGTATACTTTTAGTATGGTATTTAGGTGACATATCTGAAATACACACCAGTGAAAAAATTCTGTTGCAATTTGTATTAGTTTGAGCCCATATTATTTGCTTAAATTAACTCAACTAGTATAAAATAATAGTTTCTTCCCTAAGAAAAAAAAAACACTGCATAACATTAGCTTACCCCTTTCTTTACGATGAGTTTTGCATGCTTTTCATGGTCGCTGTCCTTCACCACTTGCAAGCCTTTAATCTGGTGAAGACTGGCAATGTTCAGGATGGTGTGGGATGAAACAGCTGCCACAGCAGCATACAGACAGCTCATGATGATAGTAGTCAATTTCTCCAGATGGCTTGGTGTTAACGGTTCCAAAATGGGCAACGACAAGACACGTGACACAATGGACATGTCATTCAGCAGCGACTGATAGCTGTCACAAAAAAATTTTGTCTTTTTTATTAAGTTCTATTACATACACATGATTGATTGATTATATTTTTTAACTTTTGGACATCAATGTATGTAAAAACTAACAATTTATATATTTTTTAACTTGAAATATACTATTATTTCAATGTCAGCAATGAAGTACTATTATATGGATGTTTAGAATGGTATACTAATCCCCAAGAAAGAGTGCAACAAGATTAATTTAATCAAGGGAAAAAAGTGCATTCATGAT
>NW_022694700.1:556557-563831 GCF_011630105.1 Anneissia japonica | reverse complement strand
CCTTACCCTTTTGCTGAGCTGGGCCTAATTGGTGTGTCTTTTGTTTTCGCAAAAGTAGGCTTTTCAGACTTAGGCAAAGGTGATGTGCCGCCCTCGCGGTCCTTCTTTTCTGGAATACTTGTGGCATTCAGATTAAGAATGTGCTCCAGTCCACGGAAGATACACCATGCTCCAAGCATGTTCAAATTTTGAAGATTCTGTACAGTATAAGGTAAAACATTAGATAAACTTGATTACAATACAGATAAATAATAATAAAAATATTAACAAAAACAAAAACAATGAACTGACATTTATAATGTCCTGGTACATAAACAAAAACATGAAAGTAGAAAAATAAAGCAAAAAGGTACATAATAATAATAATAATAATAATAGTAGAAGTTTTATAAAGCGCACATCTCCACCAATGGTGCTCAAGGCGCAGTAAGGTAGAGTCTAACACAAGCATGTAGCAGTAACGGAAAACAATTTTCTCAGCTATCAGCCAATAGGTCTATTTGCATTGATTTAGATTGGTGTGGAGTGAAATAAAAAAAACAATGATTACCGTACTCGTGCAAAAAAGCGCCTGGGCGCTTAAATTATTTTTGGCTCTTTTTGAGGGGTGCTTATTCAAACGGGGCGCTTATTCAAACCGGGAGCTTATGAAAACAGAGTGGAAATTTAGGGGGCGCTTATGGAAATAGATGAAAATTCAAGGGTGCTTTAATGGGAAATTGGAAAATTCAAAAGGGGCACTTTTTTAAAAATCAAAGATAAATGAATGGGTTTGGTGAAGAACAGGTAATCGTCGAGAGAGCATGGCTCATGACAAGAATGTTGGGGGTATGTACACAACAGCAGATGACATTAGTGGTGGTATTATAGATGAATAGATGGACTGACCAACTGACAATGCTAAGATATGTGAATAGTTGATGCAGAAAATTAAGTTGGTGATGTACTTAACTGTATGAATGAAATTTTTTTAGGAATCAAGGGGCGCTTATTCAAAATTGAGGGGGTGCTTATTCAAACGGGGCGCTTAAGACAATTTTCACGTTAGGAGGGGTGCTTATTCAAACGGTTATTCGCGTGAGTATGGTATAATAATATAAATTTTCTATAATCATTAATAATAATAATAAAAATAATATTGATAATTATAATAATATTAACAATATCAGCCATTTATACCAAAACTCAAGTACACAGATGTATTTTATACAAACATGGAATAGTAAAGAGAATAATTGTGAAAGAAAAACTTACATGTCCTCCAGCTCGTATAGATGACTGTATTGCTGATGATAAGGTGCTGAACATAGCAAGCTGTAGAACAAGATTAGAAAACAATTATGAGAACATGATACGTATGAGAACATGATACTCTACGATATTCTAAATCTTCTCCAGTTCACACCCTGGAAATTAAGTCTTTCCATTATTTGGAAATATGGCACGACAATTAAATAAATCAGTAGTGAAGCTGTTAGTCTATGAGTGAGATATCTTTGAAACTTACCTCTCGCGCATAAAAGAAAAATAATGGACTTGCCCTAGCTCGCCCTGCGTGAATGTGTGAATGAATAATATCCTCCTTTCCTTCTCCCGTTTGTCTGATACAGACGTGTGAAAAGCTTATTGTAGAAAGATATCGTTTAATATTGTTAATATAACAAAGAGTTTCCCGTAGCCATGCCTGTGCGAAGTCTTGCTCAGTGTGCGGTGGGCCCAGGCCCACGCAGTAATAAGCACTCTGCTTGCCGGGTGTGTAGCTCATGCAGGCAGGGCGCACCGCTGTAATACGGCACTGAAAATATTTATTCAGAAACACTGTTAAATACATAGACCAGAAACTTTTGACCAGACTGCAATAGACAGGAAAGATAACCATGCCTACATAATTGATGTCACCATTCCCTACAAGGCTCACAAGTCTACAATTCAGAAATAGAGCACTTTGGAAATCCTGAAGACTTATGACTTTATGTTGAGTTTGATGGCTGAGTTGTTAAGGCAGGGGCACCACATCGTACAGCCATAATATCGGTGCTGATTCAAACGGGAGGCTCACCTATGGTTCTGGTGGTGGAACAAGTCTTCTCGGATAAGGACTATAAACCGTAGGCCCAGTGTACATAATATGGCTCATATGCAATTTAAAGAACCTAGTGTAGGTTACCCTGGTGTACTTGGTCCATTCAACCCCTGCTGTGGACAGACGAGAGTAACTGGTACTGGTTTACCGGGTAGCTCAGACACGAAGAGGTCCTCAGACGAGAATTAAGTTACTGTAGGAGCCAGTCCATGCCTTGAGTGCATTGAGACCACTTCGGTATAAAGCGCTATATAAATATAACTACATTACAATACACTACAACCAGGCTCCGGAAGAATAGGCCACATTCTTTTTCAAATTTAAACATGTTCACCAATCATATTTAAGTATACTTTTAGTATGGTATTTAGGTGACATATCTGAAATACACACCAGTGAAAAATTCTGTTGCAATTTGTATTAGTTTGAGCCCAGATTATTTGCTTAAATTAACTCAACTAGTATAAAATAATAGTTTCTTCCCTAAGAAAAATAAAACACACTGCATAACATTAGCTTACCCCTTTCTTTACGATGAGTTTTGCATGCTTTTCATGATCGCTGTCCTTCACCACTTGCAAGCCTTTAATCTGGTGAAGACTGGCAATGTTCAGGATGGTGTGGGATGAAACGGCTGCCACAGCAGCATACAGACAGCTCATGATGATAGTAGTCAATTTCTCCAGATGGCTTGGTGTTAACGGTTCCAAAATGGGCAACGACAAGACACGTGACACAATGGACATGTCATTCAGCAGCGACTGATAGCTGTCACAAAAAAAATTGTCTTTTGCATTAAGTTCTATTACATACACATGATTGATTGATTATATTTTTTAACTTTTGGACATCAATGTATGTAAAAACTAACAATTTATATATTTTTTAACTTGAAATATACTATTATTTCAATGTCAGCAATGAAGTACTATTATATGGATGTTTAGAATGGTATACTAATCCCCAAGAAAGAGTGCAACAAGATTAATTTAATCAAGGGAAAAAAGTGCATTCATGATAGCGTCTCACCGATGCTTGTAGGAAGAACCCATGAAACAATAAGAAAAGTACACCAACAACTGGCTGAGAATAGTGGGAATTAGAGACAAATGGAAGGCTTTGGAGGAGGTATACGTCCTGCGGTGACCTGCTAGATCCGTAGGTAGAGGTAAACTTATAGTAAATAATGAACACAAATTTGGAACATGAGAGGTCTTGACCAGTTAACCAACCTGTTCTTCATTGATACAACTTCAGATATGCTACCAGGCAAGATAAACTGGTTTCCCTTGACAGCATCTTGATAGTACCCGATGTAACGTAAGAGGAACGACAAATTTAGACACACGTCCAGCAGGATGTCGCCGCCTCCTAATGAATGCAGATTGTCGATATTCCTTGCAGCAAAAAAAGTCTTGGAGTCAATATTCATACCTGGTTGGTAGATATTCTCATACACTTCCTGAAAACACATTTTTAAAACATATAATTATTTTAGTATACTGTAAATGGTTCTTCAATATAAACTAAACTAAATTAAACTAAAGACTAGATGAAATTCTTTCAAGTATAATTATTTTGCCTTTTTAAGTCATTTACTACAAAATTTTAAAGGTCCATTTTTAATAAGGCTAATAAAGGTACAGTAGGTGGGTAGGCAGTAATAGAATGATGGCAGTAAATGTATGGGTTTACAGGGCTGTGTTAGCCAGGCAACAAGGTAATGGAAGAATGGCTTACATGGCTGTAACATCCACAATAAGTCAGTAACAAATGGGTTTTACAGATGCTGTAGGCAGGTAACAAGGTAATGGAAAAATGAGCTAACAAGGTATAGGAACAATGGGCCCGTTTCACAACACACCATTACATGCCTTATCAGCACGGCAGAGTTAAGAGTGTTGCTTGACAGGTTGCTAATAACAAGAGTTTATTTAGCCGGGTCGGTAAAATATACAAGTACAGTGTCACCGGATATATTTAGAACAATCAACAATTAATAAAATGGTTGATATCGCGGTACGTTTAAAATGTTACATAATATAATTTGATTTATTTAACGTGTTGTATGAACACAACAAATGAGTCTTGGTCAGATAACAAATTAGTAAAATATATCTTACTGGTCTTTAATATAGTCATGTAACAAGCTAGTAAATAAATGCGTTTTATGGGTTTTTTTAAACTTGGTAACTATTTGTGGAAGAATAGTTTTACAACAAACTGGGCATTTAGCTCAGTAACAGGAAGGAAGGAATGTGGTTTTGTAGGATTAATTTAGCCACATGGAATAGTATTTTAACCAGGTAAGTCAATTAAAGATTTTGTTTTACATGTCTTAGCCAGATAATAAAATAATTGAAACATGAAAATGTTACCTGTTCCTCTTTGATATTATCCACTCTAGTTCTTACTGCGCTGATGCTACCACTGTTGGGGGAAATCTCAGAGAACGATGACATTAAAGTCTCCAGAAACTCAGTCTGTGATTGAGTCTTCATCTCACTGACTTTGATGAGAGCTGCTGAGTCTATGAAAACAATAAGAGATGAAGTAATCTACATAGATCTTACATTTTTACGGTAATCATTAAAATGGTTTACACTAAGACATAATACCAGGATAAACCAATGCCCCTGTAAAAATTAATGAAACTGTCTTTTGATATAGAATAATAATATAACTATGATGATGTTCTTAATTTTTTCATAAAGATAAATATCCTATGGCTTTGTGTAATCAATAATGAATGAAAAGATCAACATTTTAAAATTTTCTATAGTACACATATGAATTTTATCTTGTGTCAAATTCTTAATAAATAAATATATGAGTGAATGTTTGATATGAATTTTAAAGTCAGTTAGTGAAAGTGAAAGAGCCAATATAATGTTTAAAGACAATAAGGAAAATTCAAACTTACCTGTGGCTTTGGACTTAGATGATGAAGGTGGCATCTGAGATGACTTGAGCATTGCAGTCAACGTGATGATGTTGCTCCTCTGCAGCTGGCCACATCCAGTGCACAGACCCTCAATCAACGACATCAAGTTCCTCTACAAAGAGAAATATAATCTTCAAACATTATGATTATAATTTTGTGTCACATAATTGTGATAAATAATATTAACTTTTAAAGACAGAATTGAACAATATTGGGATACATCAGGCAATCACATTAGACATCTAAAATCCTTAGCAGGCCTACACAATTAAATTTTGTGATTACCAACAGTTAGTCCTACAGGTTTGAACATATAGCAACTGTTAATCATTTCTGTCCATTGTTTAGTGATCACCAACATTTAGTAGCAGCATAATTTTGAGATAGCATGCAAGGTATGAAATTATCTTTAAATATATAGCTATGACGGTAATTAAATTTACTATTATTGGAGCCTCTCAAATAAAACAGTAAGAAAGAACTGTGAACATACTAAAATGATACTCATCATTACTAAAGTAAATAGACATTTTTAAATGTCTACTGTAGTTAAAAATATATAGTTAAAACATTACAATATTGACAGAATATGACCGAACCAAGGTTTTGAATATTACAGGCATGGTGCTTACCTGGGAAACTGCACAGAATTCATAATACTTTAGCATTCGCTGCAGGCAGAAGTTCATAAGGATGTGACATGCATTCACGACCTTACTCAGCTTAGACTTGGGCACTGCAACAAAATATTTTAATAATTGTACAAAAATATAGTCAACCAGTTGTATCTATTTTGTTTGAAGTTGCAAGCAATGACTACAGACACACAGTATGTATACTTCCAGAAAAACAACATTATCATAAATCACAAATTTTCTCAGGCTGATCCTACCTAAGCCACACCCTTTAAACATTGCAGGGGAGGATCCAGAGATGTCCAAAAGGGGGGAGGGGGATGTGTATAAGAGACAGGGGATCGAGATAAAATTACCCTAAGTGGTCCGGAGGCATGGCCCAGCAAAACTTCTTTGTTCTAGACGCCCAAAATTAACCTTTGGGGCCTTTTGGGTGATCAATTTTTTCTTTTTATTTTTTTTTTAGAGGGAGATTTAGAAAAGGATTTAGAGGGGGGGGGGGGCCGGGGCTATGTTCGAGCTGAATTGTTCACAATTATACCGTATTAATAATATCATCATGTTAAGTGGTACAATGTTTTGGTTTTTGTCTCCCATTTGTCCCAGTAAAAATATAATATAAATTATAACTAAATGCTGAAATTCAAGCCAGCATTATGCAAAATTTGTTATGAAATTGTTGGCAAGAGAAAACTTTAAAATAACTATAAAGCTGTTGCTATAATTATAGTGAAGTTAACAAAAAATGAATTGATAAAGATTAATTTACTTCTTAATATGAGTTTGTTGAGATTATTAGTGAGCATGTGCAATTTCAAATATCCTAATCCTATCCACATTTTTTAAAATAATAAACCACAAAAAATAAGTTATACTTACAGCAATATGCACAATTAGTGATGTAATGTGTTGATAGAGATACCACACATGAGTAGAAACTCTCATATTTGTCCTCGTGTTCAAGTAATTCTTTTTTACTAAAGAAACAAAGTAAAAAAAATCACATGTCTACCATTACAGGGCTAAAAAATATTATCAGTAAAGTGAGTGTATAAATAATAAGACAAACAATACACGATTAATTTCCTGATTTTGAGGGTGTTAAATACATCACAGTCAAACTGGTTCACAACCGCATTGAATGGGAGTCACATGTGCTCCATGCATTGATCATACTTGGTCTGAAATTTCCAATCCTGGCTGTGGATTATGTTTCAAAGATTTTATGTACAGTACTGTAAAAACCGAACCTAAACTTCACTCTCGCTGTGTTCATGCACTACAATGAATAAGAAGAATGGTATAATAAAATATATATGATGGTAATACTGTATATCATATAATATATTTATTTTACCATCCATCATCATCATGCTATATATGCTATCGTATATATATATATATATATATATATATATATATAAATCATCAAAGAAAGGTAAATACAGTGAATAAAGGACATAATAATACATCGTGTAGCATAGCTCTCAACGAATGTAGTCCTGTAAATAAATGAATAAAGAAATTGTGTAATAAAATGCCTCTGGCGGGACTCGAACCTGCGACCTCTCGCTGTCAAGGCGAGCGTCATAACCATTAGACCACGGAGGCT